>NW_018744867.1:0-22619 GCF_001683475.1 Chenopodium quinoa
ATTCAAATAGCTTTGTTTGAATGTTTTGACTTTCACTTGATTTAAATACCTTTTTTGAATGCGTTTGACTTTCATTTGATCAAATAGCATTTCTTGAATGTGTTTGACTTTCATTTGGTTCAAATAGCTTTGTTTTAAATGTGTTTGACTTTCATTTGATTCAATTAGCTTTGCTTGAATGTGGTTAACTTTCAATTGAGTAAATTTGCTCTGTTGAATGCATTTGACTTTCATTTGATTCAAAAAGTTTTGTTTGACTGTCATATGATTCAATTAGCCTCGTTGAATGCATTTAACAATCATTTGATTCAAAAAGCTTTGTTTGAATTCTTTGGACTTTTAGTTGATTCAATTAGCTTTTTTGAAAGCATTTGACTTTCATATGATTTAATTAGCTTTGTTTGAATGTTTTTGACTTTCATTTGATGCAATTAGCTTTGTCTGAATGTGTTTGACTTTCGTTTGATTTAATTATCTTTTTCAATGCATTTGACTTTCATTTGATTCAGATAGCATTGTTTGAATGTGTTTGACTTTCATTTGATTCAAATAGCTTTTGTTTGAATGTGTTTGCCTTCCATTGGATTTAATTAGCTTTGTTTGAATGTGGTTGACTTTTAATGATTCAATTTGATCTGTTGAATGCATTTGACTTTCATTTGATTCAAAAAGATTTGTTTGAATGTGTTTGACTTTCATATGATTCAATTAGTATCGTTGAATGCATTTGACAATCATTTGATTCAAAAAGCTATGTTTGAATTTGTTTGACTTTCACTTGATTCAATTAGCTTTTTTGAACTCATTTGACTTTCTTTGGATTCAAAAAGCTTTGTTTGAATGTGTTTGAATTTCACTTGATTTAAATTAGCTTTGTTTGAATGTGGTTAACTTTCATTTGATTCAATTAGCTTTGTTTGAATGTGGTTGACTTTCATTTGATTCAATTAGGTTTGTTAGAATGCCATTGACTTTCGTTTGATTCAATTAGTTTTGTTAGAATGCCATTGACTTTCATTCGATTCAATTAGCTTTGTTGAATGCATATGACTTTCATTTGATTCAAAAAGCTTTGTTTGAATGTGTTTGACTTTCATTTGATTCAATTAGCATCGTTGAACGCATTTGACATTCATTTGATTCAAAAAACTTGTTTGAATTACCTAGACTTTCACTGATTCAATTAGCTTTTTTGAATGCATTTAACTTTCATTTGATTTAAAAAGCTTTGTTTAAATGTAATTGACTTTCACTTGATTTAATTACTTTTTTTTAATTGCATTTGACTTTCAGTTGATTCAAAAAGATTTGTTTGAATGTGCTTGACTTTCATATGATTCAATTAGCATCGTTGAATGGATTTGACAATCATTTGATTCAAAAAGCTTTGTTTGACTTTCACTTGATTCAAATCGCTATTTTGAATGCATTTGAATTTCATTTGATTGAAAAAGCTTTGTTTGAATGTGTTTGATTTTCATTTGATTAAATTAGCTTTGTTTGAATGTGATTGACTTTCATTTGAATCAATTAGCTTTGTTTAATGCATTTGACTTTCATTTAATTCAAAAAGCTTTGTTTGAATGTGTTTGACTTTAATCTTATTCAAATAGCTTTGTTTGAATGTTTTTGACTTTCACTTGATTTAAATACCTTTTTTGAATGCGTTTGACTTTCATTGATTCAAATAGCATTTCTTGAATGTGTTTGACTTTCATTTGGTTCAAATAGCTTTGTTTAAATGTGTTTGACTTTCATTTGATTCAATTAGCTTTGCTTGAATGTGGTTAACTTTCAATTGAGTCAATTTGCTTGTTGAATGCATTTGACTTTCATTTGATTCAAAAAGTTTTGTTTGACTGTCATATGATTCAATTAGCCTCGTTGAATGCATTTAACAATCATTTGATTCAAAAAGCTTTGTTTGAATTCTTTGGACTTTTAGTTGATTCAATTAGCTTTTTTGAAAGCATTTGACTTTCATATGATTTAATTAGCTTTGTTTGAATGTTTTTGACTTTCATTTGATGCAATTAGCTTTGTCTGAATGTGTTTGACTTTCGTTTGATTTAATTATCTTTTTCAATGCATTTGACTTTCATTTGATTCAGATAGCATTGTTTGAATGTGTTTGACTTTCATTTGATTCAAATAGCTTTGTTTGAATGTGTTTGCCTTCCATTGGATTTAATTAGCTTTGTTTGAATGTGTTTTGACTTTTAAGTGATTCAATTTGATTTGTTGAATGCATTTGACTTTCATTTGATTCAAAAAGATTTGTTTGAATGTGTTTTGACTTTCATATGATTCAATTAGTATCGTTGAATGCATTTGACAATCATTTGATTCAAAAAGCTATGTTTGAATTTGTTTGACTTTCACTTGATTCAATTAGCTTTTTTGAACTCATTTGACTTTCTTTGGATTCAAAAAGCTTTGTTTGAATGTGTTTGAATTTCACTTGATTTAAATTAGCTTTGTTTGAATGTGGTTAACTTTCATTTGATTCAATTAGCTTTGTTTGAATGTGGTTGACTTTAATTTGATTCAATTAGGTTTGTTAGAATGCCATTGACTTTCATTTGATTCAATTAGCTTTGTTGAATGCATATGACTTTCATTTGATTCAAAAAGCTTTGTTTGAATGTGTTTGACTTTCATTTGATTCAATTAGCATTGTTGAACGCATTGACAGTCATTTGATTCAAAAAACTTTGTTTGAATTACCTAGACTTTCACTTGATTCAATTAGCTTTTTTGAATGCATTTAACTTTCATTTGATTTAAAAAGCTTTGTTTAAATGTAATTGACTTTCACTTGATTTAATTACTTTTTTTAATTGCATTTGACTTTCAGTTGATTCAAAAAGATTTGTTTGAATGTGCTTGACTTTCATATGATTCAATTAGCATCGTTGAATGGATTTGACAATCATTTGATTCAAAAAGCTTTGTTTGACTTTCACTTGATTCAAATCGCTATTTTGAATGCATTTGAATTTCATTTGATTGAAAAAGCTTTGTTTGAATGTGTTTGATTTTCATTTGATTAAATTAGCTTTGTTTGAATGTGATTGACTTTCATTTGAATCAATTAGCTTTGTTTAATGCATTTGACTTTCATTTAATTCAAAAAGCTTTGTTTGAATGTGTTTGACTTTAATTTATTCAAATAGCTTTGTTTGAATGTTTTTGACTTTCACTTGATTTAAATACCTTTTTTGAATGCGTTTGACTTTCATTTGATTCAAATAGCATTTCTTGAATGTGTTTGACTTTCATTTGGTTCAAATAGCTTTGTTTAAATGTGTTTGACTTTCATTTGATTCAATTAGCTTTGCTTGAATGTGGTTAACTTTCAATTGAGTCAATTTGCTTGTTGAATGCATTTGACTTTCATTTGATTCAAAAAGTTTTGTTTGACTGTCATATGATTCAATTAGCCTCGTTGAATGCATTTAACAATCATTTGATTCAAAAAGCTTTGTTTGAATTCTTTGGACTTTTAGTTGATTCAATTAGCTTTTTTGAAAGCATTTGACTTTCATATGATTTAATTAGCTTTGTTTGAATGTTTTTGACTTTCATTTGATGCAATTAGCTTTGTCTGAATGTGTTTGACTTTCGTTTGATTTAATTATCTTTTTCAATGCATTTGACTTTCATTTGATTCAGATAGCATTGTTTGAATGTGTTTGACTTTCATTTGATTCAAATAGCTTTGTTTGAATGTGTTTGCCTTCCATTGGATTTAATTAGCTTTGTTTGAATGTGGTTGACTTTTAATGATTCAATTTGATCTGTTGAATGCATTTGACTTTCATTTGATTCAAAAAGATTTGTTTGAATGTGTTTGACTTTCATATGATTCAATTAGTATCGTTGAATGCATTTGACAATCATTTGATTCAAAAAGCTATGTTTGAATTTGTTTGACTTTCACTTGATTCAATTAGCTTTTTTGAACTCATTTGACTTTCTTTGGATTCAAAAAGCTTTGTTTGAATGTGTTAATTTCACTTGATTTAAATTAGCTTTGTTGAATGTGGTTAACTTTCATTTGATTCAATTAGCTTTGTTTGAATGTGGTTGACTTTCATTTGATTCAATTAGGTTTGTTAGAATGCCATTGACTTTCGTTTTATTCAATTAGTTTTGTTAGAATGCCATTGACTTTCATTCGATTCAATTAGCTTTGTTGAATGCATATGACTTTCATTTGATTCAAAAAGCTTTGTTTGAATGTGTTTGACTTTCATTTGATTCAATTAGCATCGTTGAACGCATTTGACATTCATTTGATTCAAAAAACTTTGTTTGAATTACCTAGACTTTCACTTGATTCAATTAGCTTTTTTGAATGCATTTAACTTTCATTTGATTTAAAAAGCTTTGTTTAAATGTAATTGACTTTCACTTGATTTAATTACTTTTTTTTAATTGCATTTGACTTTCAGTTGATTCAAAAAGATTTGTTTGAATGTGCTTGACTTTCATATGATTCAATTAGCATCGTTGAATGGATTTGACAATCATTTGATTCAAAAAGCTTTGTTTGACTTTCACTTGATTCAAATCGCTATTTTGAATGCATTTGAATTTCATTTGATTGAAAAAGCTTTGTTTGAATGTGTTTGATTTTCATTTGATTAAATTAGCTTTGTTTGAATGTGATTGACTTTCATTTGAATCAATTAGCTTTGTTTAATGCATTTGACTTTCATTTAATTCAAAAAGCTTTGTTTGAATGTGTTTGACTTTAATTTATTCAAATAGCTTTGTTTGAATGTTTTTGACTTTCACTTGATTTAAATACCTTTTTTGAATGCGTTTGACTTTCATTGATTCAAATAGCATTTCTTGAATGTGTTTGACTTTCATTTGGTTCAAATAGCTTTGTTTAAATGTGTTTGACTTTCATTTGATTCAATTAGCTTTGCTTGAATGTGGTTAACTTTCAATTGAGTCAATTTGCTTGTTGAATGCATTTGACTTTCATTTGATTCAAAAAGTTTTGTTTGACTGTCATATGATTCAATTAGCCTCGTTGAATGCATTTCAATCATTTGATTCAAAAAGCTTTGTTTGAATTCTTTGGACTTTTAGTTGATTCAATTAGCTTTTTTGAAAGCATTTGACTTTCATATGATTTAATTAGCTTTGTTTGAATGTTTTTGACTTTCATTTGATGCAATTAGCTTTGTTTGAATGTGTTTGACTTTCGTTTGATTTAATTATCTTTTTCAATGCATTTGACTTTCATTTGATTCAGATAGCATTGTTTGAATGTGTTTGACTTTCATTTGATTCAAATAGCTTTGTTTGAATGTGTTTGCCTTCCATTGGATTTAATTAGCTTTGTTTGAATGTGTTGACTTTTAAGTGATTCAATTTGATTTGTTGAATGCATTTGACTTTCATTTGATTCAAAAAGATTTGTTTGAATGTGTTTGACTTTCATATGATTCAATTAGTATCGTTGAATGCATTTGACAATCATTTGATTCAAAAGCTATGTTTGAATTTGTTTGACTTTCACTTGATTCAATTAGCTTTTTTGAACTCATTTGACTTTCTTTGGATTCAAAAAGCTTTGTTTGAATGTGTTTGAATTTCACTTGATTTAAATTAGCTTTGTTTGAATGTGGTTAACTTTCATTTGATTCAATTAGCTTTGTTTGAATGTGGTTGACTTTAATTTGATTCAATTAGGTTTGTTAGAATGCCATTGACTTTCATTTGATTCAATTAGCTTTGTTGAATGCATATGACTTTCATTTGATTCAAAAAGCTTTGTTTGAATGTGTTTGACTTTCATTTGATTCAATTAGCATTGTTGAACGCATTGACAGTCATTTGATTCAAAAAACTTTGTTTGAATTACCTAGACTTTCACTTGATTCAATTAGCTTTTTTGAATGCATTTAACTTTCATTTGATTTAAAAAGCTTTGTTTAAATGTAATTGACTTTCACTTGATTTAATTACTTTTTTTGAATTGCATTTGACTTTCAGTTGATTCAAAAAGATTTGTTTGAATGTGCTTGACTTTCATATGATTCAATTAGCATTGTTGAATGGATTTGACAATCATTTGATTCAAAAAGCTTTGTTTGACTTTCACTTGATTCAAATCGCTATTTTGAATGCATTTGAATTTCATTTGATTGAAAAAGCTTTGTTTGAATGTGTTTGATTTTCATTTGATTAAATTAGCTTTGTTTGATTGTGATTGACTTTCATTTGAATCAATTAGCTTTGTTTAATGCATTTGACTTTCATTTAATTCAAAAAGCTTTGTTTGAATGTGTTTGACTTTAATTTATTCAAATAGCTTTGTTTGAATGTTTTTGACTTTCACTTGATTTAAATACCTTTTTTGAATGCGTTTGACTTTCATTTGATTCAAATAGCATTTCTTGAATGTGTTTGACTTTCATTTGGTTCAAATAGCTTTGTTTAAATGTGTTTGACTTTCATTTGATTCAATTAGCTTTGCTTGAATGTGGTTAACTTTCAATTGAGTAATTTGCTTGTTGAATGCATTTGACTTTCATTTGATTCAAAAAGTTTTGTTTGACTGTCATATGATTCAATTAGCCTCGTTGAATGCATTTAACAATCATTTGATTCAAAAAGCTTTGTTTGAATTCTTTGGACTTTTAGTTGATTCAATTAGCTTTTTTGAAAGCATTTGACTTTCATATGATTTAATTAGCTTTGTTTGAATGTTTTTGACTTTCATTTGATGCAATTAGCTTTGTCTGAATGTGTTTGACTTTCGTTTGATTTAATTATCTTTTTCAATGCATTTGACTTTCATTTGATTCAGATAGCATTGTTTGAATGTGTTTGACTTTCATTTGATTCAAATAGCTTTGTTTGAATGTGTTTGCCTTCCATTGGATTTAATTAGCTTTGTTTGAATGTGGTTGACTTTTAAGTGATTCAATTTGATCTGTTGAATGCATTTGACTTTCATTTGATTCAAAAAGATTTGTTTGAATGTGTTTGACTTTCATATGATTCAATTAGTATCGTTGAATGCATTTGACAATCATTTGATTCAAAAAGCTATGTTTGAATTTGTTTGACTTTCACTTGATTCAATTAGCTTTTTTGAACTCATTTGACTTTCTTTGGATTCAAAAAGCTTTGTTTGAATGTGTTTGAATTTCACTTGATTTAAATTAGCTTTGTTTGAATGTGGTTAACTTTCATTTGATTCAATTAGCTTTGTTTGAATGTGGTTGACTTTCATTTGATTCAATTAGGTTTGTTAGAATGCCATTGACTTTCGTTTTATTCAATTAGTTTTGTTAGAATGCCATTGACTTTCATTCGATTCAATTAGCTTTGTTGAATGCATATGACTTTCATTTGATTCAAAAAGCTTTGTTTGAATGTGTTTGACTTTCATTGATTCAATTAGCATCGTTGAAACGCATTTGACATTCATTTGATTCAAAAAACTTTGTTTGAATTACCTAGACTTTCACTTGATTCAATTAGCTTTTTTGAATGCATTTAACTTTCATTTGATTTAAAAAGCTTTGTTTAAATGTAATTGACTTTCACTTGATTTAATTACTTTTTTTTAATTGCATTTGACTTTCAGTTGATTCAAAAATTTGTTTGAATGTGCTTGACTTTCATATGATTCAATTAGCATCGTTGAATGGATTTGACAATCATTTGATTCAAAAAGCTTTGTTTGACTTTCACTTGATTCAAATCGCTATTTTGAATGCATTTGAATTTCATTTGATTGAAAAAGCTTTGTTTGAATGTGTTTGATTTTCATTTGATTAAATTAGCTTTGTTTGAATGTGATTGACTTTCATTTGAATCAATTAGCTTTGTTTAATGCATTTGACTTTCATTTAATTCAAAAAGCTTTGTTTGAATGTGTTTGACTTTAATTTATTCAAATAGCTTTGTTTGAATGTTTTTGACTTTCACTTGATTTAAATACCTTTTTTGAATGCGTTTGACTTTCATTGATTCAAATAGCATTTCTTGAATGTGTTTGACTTTCATTTGGTTCAAATAGCTTTGTTTAAATGTGTTTGACTTTCATTTGATTCAATTAGCTTTGCTTGAATGTGGTTAACTTTCAATTGAGTCAATTTGCTGTTGAATGCATTTGACTTTCATTTGATTCAAAAAGTTTTGTTTGACTGTCATATGATTCAATTAGCCTCGTTGAATGCATTTAACAATCATTTGATTCAAAAAGCTTTGTTTGAATTCTTTGGACTTTTAGTTGATTCAATTAGCTTTTTTGAAAGCATTTGACTTTCATATGATTTAATTAGCTTTGTTTGAATGTTTTTGACTTTCATTTGATGCAATTAGCTTTGTTTGAATGTGTTTGACTTTCGTTTGATTTAATTATCTTTTAATGCATTTGACTTTCATTTGATTCAGATAGCATTGTTTGAATGTGTTTGACTTTCATTTGATTCAAATAGCTTTTTTGAATGTGTTTGCCTTCCATTGGATTTAATTAGCTTTGTTTGAATGTGGTTGACTTTTAAGTGATTCAATTTGATTTGTTGAATGCATTTGACTTTCATTTGATTCAAAAAGATTTGTTTGAATGTGTTTGACTTTCATATGATTCAATTAGTATCGTTGAATGCATTTGACAATCATTTGATTCAAAAAGCTATGTTTGAATTTGTTTGACTTTCACTTGATTCAATTAGCTTTTTTGAACTCATTTGACTTTCTTTGGATTCAAAAAGCTTTGTTTGAATGTGTTTGAATTTCACTTGATTTAAATTAGCTTTGTTTGAATGTGGTTAACTTTCATTTGATTCAATTAGCTTTGTTTGAATGTGGTTGACTTTAATTTGATTCAATTAGGTTTGTTAGAATGCCATTGACTTTCATTTGATTCAATTAGCTTTGTTGAATGCATATGACTTTCATTGATTCAAAAAGCTTTGTTTGAATGTGTTTGACTTTCATTTGATTCAATTAGCATCGTTGAACGCATTGACAGTCATTTGATTCAAAAAACTTTGTTTGAATTACCTAGACTTTCACTTGATTCAATTAGCTTTTTTGAATGCATTTAACTTTCATTTGATTTAAAAAGCTTTGTTTAAATGTAATTGACTTTCACTTGATTTAATTACTTTTTTTTAATTGCATTTGACTTTCAGTTGATTCAAAAAGATTTGTTTGAATGTGCTTGACTTTCATATGATTCAATTAGCATCGTTGAATGGATTTGACAATCATTTGATTCAAAAAGCTTTGTTTGACTTTCACTTGATTCAAATCGCTATTTTGAATGCATTTGAATTTCATTTGATTGAAAAAGCTTTGTTTGAATGTGTTTGATTTTCATTTGATTAAATTAGCTTTGTTTGATTGTGATTGACTTTCATTTGAATCAATTAGCTTTGTTTAATGCATTTGACTTTCATTTAATTCAAAAAGCTTTGTTTGAATGTGTTTGACTTTAATTTATTCAAATAGCTTTGTTTGAATGTTTTTTACTTTCACTTGATTTAAATACCTTTTTTGAATGCGTTTGACTTTCATTTGATCAAATAGCATTTCTTGAATGTGTTTGACTTTCATTTGGTTCAAATAGCTTTGTTTAAATGTGTTTGACTTTCATTTGATTCAATTAGCTTTGCTTGAATGTGGTTAACTTTCAATTGAGTAAATTTGCTTGTTGAATGCATTTGACTTTCATTTGATTCAAAAAGTTTTGTTTGACTGTCATATGATTCAATTAGCCTCGTTGAATGCATTTAACAATCATTTGATTCAAAAAGCTTTGTTTGAATTCTTTGGACTTTTAGTTGATTCAATTAGCTTTTTTGAAAGCATTTGACTTTCATATGATTTAATTAGCTTTGTTTGAATGTTTTTGACTTTCATTTGATGCAATTAGCTTTGTCTGAATGTGTTTGACTTTCGTTTGATTTAATTATCTTTTTCAATGCATTTGACTTTCATTTGATTCAGATAGCATTGTTTGAATGTGTTTGACTTTCATTTGATTCAAATAGCTTTGTTTGAATGTGTTTGCCTTCCATTGGATTTAATTAGCTTTGTTTGAATGTGGTTGACTTTTAATGATTCAATTTGATCTGTTGAATGCATTTGACTTTCATTTGATTCAAAAAGATTTGTTTGAATGTGTTTGACTTTCATATGATTCAATTAGTATCGTTGAATGCATTTGACAATCATTTGATTCAAAAAGCTATGTTTGAATTTGTTTGACTTTCACTTGATTCAATTAGCTTTTTTGAACTCATTTGACTTTCTTTGGATTCAAAAAGCTTTGTTTGAATGTGTTTGAATTTCACTTGATTTAAATTAGCTTTGTTTGAATGTGGTTAACTTTCATTTGATTCAATTAGCTTTGTTTGAATGTGGTTGACTTTCATTTGATTCAATTAGGTTTGTTAGAATGCCATTGACTTTTGTTTTATTCAATTAGGTTAGAATGCCATTGACTTTCATTTGATTCAATTAGCTTTGTTGAATGCATATGACTTTCATTTGATTCAAAAAGCTTTGTTTGAATGTGTTTGACTTTCATTGATTCAATTAGCATCGTTGAACGCATTTGACATTCATTTGATTCAAAAAACTTTGTTTGAATTACCTAGACTTTCACTGATTCAATTAGCTTTTTTGAATGCATTTAACTTTCATTTGATTTAAAAAGCTTTGTTTAAATGTAATTGACTTTCACTTGATTTAATTACTTTTTTTAATTGCATTTGACTTTCAGTTGATTCAAAAAGATTTGTTTGAATGTGCTTGACTTTCATATGATTCAATTAGCATCGTTGAATGGATTTGACAATCATTTGATTCAAAAAGCTTTGTTTGACTTTCACTTGATTCAATCGCTATTTTGAATGCATTTGAATTTCATTTGATTGAAAAAGCTTTGTTTGAATGTGTTTGATTTTCATTTGATTAAATTAGCTTTGTTTGAATGTGATTGACTTTCATTTGAATCAATTAGCTTTGTTTAATGCATTTGACTTTCATTTAATTCAAAAAGCTTTGTTTGAATGTGTTTGACTTTAATTTATTCAAATAGCTTTGTTTGAATGTTTTTGACTTTCACTTGATTTAAATACCTTTTTTGAATGCGTTTGACTTTCAGATTCAAATTTCTTGAATCTTTGATGTGGATCAAGAGGGAAATTCTTTTGAAGAGCCAATCATATTGGTTTTAAGGCCAATAGGGTTTGAGCTTGGAGTAAAGAATCAAGAATGGTTAACATGCGCAGCCATTGAAGAAGAAGTCAAGGTCCAGTTGGGTTCCGACGACGGCAGCGGCGGCGACGCGCCGATCTGGGTGCCACGCGCCGGCTCCCTAGCTCCGCCTGAGTCCAGCTACACGGCGGTGGGGCGCGTGTCGATGATGGCGGCGCGTGAGACGGTGGTTCGGCGGCAGTACGAAAAGAAAGATTTTCCTAACTTAGTTTTTTCTAGAGTTTTTGCTTGCAAGTTTTTACCTTTCACTTGAAAGGGTTTTTCTTGGTTTAAGCAATTAGGAATCTTCTTAATTTCTGTTATTTTAGTTTAAAATAATTTCTAAGTCAATTAGGAATTGTTTTAAGAAGTTTTAGGTTAATTAGAACTAGTCTTATTACTAGTTTCCTAGTTCCATTAGAATTGGTTCTCCTATTCTATCTAGGATACTTGGGGATCAAGGCTAGGGTTTTTTCCTAGTTCGAATAGACTTAGGAATAGTTAGTTTAGTCTATAAATAAGGGATTTTTCGTGGCTTTGTATACACAACCAAAACCAGAAAATTCAATACAAGTTTATTGTTTGTTTTGCTTAATTGCTTACAAATTCTTTTGCTAGTTTTCAATTCAAGGAGTTGTTTTGATAATTAGAACGTTCAATTCTTAGTTCTAGGAGTAGTCTAAGTTTTGTTCATCAAAGTACTTAGTTCCAGGAGTGGTCTAGGTAATTTGAGAGGCGTTGAATTCGTTCCAGGAGTGGTCGTTTTCAAAGTCATATCCGGTTCGTTATTCTTAAGTTGTTCGATTTTCTTAGGAAATTCGAAGGGCTTGTGTTACTTGTGTGATTTTAGATTCTTTATTAAGTTAAGGGGTTTAAATCCACATCAAATTGGTATCAGAGCTTGTGTGATACCACATCAAATTGGTATCAGATTTCAGGGGTTTTTGATCGTTCAACAATTCGTTCATCAAATCGCACTTGTTCTCGGATAACCAGTTTTTCTGTCAACTTCAGAAGGCTCGTTCTCCTTCGTTACAAGGTCTTTTCAGGTGATTCTTTTTTTGATTTTGGGTGAAATTTTGTCTAATTTCTGCCTGTGAAATTTCGGAATTTTTCGAGTTCGTTTGCTATTAAACTGGACTGTTTTCCGAAACTGTGTCAGTTTTGGTCCGATTTAATACTTACTGCTCGTTGTGTGCGATTTTGTTCCAAGTTGTGTTGCGATTTTTGTGGGATATACCTGTGTGGATAAGGGTTCTTTTAAGTCTTTTTTTTGTCTTATAATTATGGAGGAAGCTTTGAGCAAATCTATGGATGAATTTGCAAAGTTACTTCAAGGTCATAAAAAAGAAAAAACATGAAGATGATAACGTAGATTTTGGCTTTGGTAACAAACATATGCTTATGGAGCGACTGAATTTACATGAAGAAATTATTTTTCAAGGTCAACAAGATAGTTTGTTTCATACTCGATGCAAAGTTGTTGATAGAACTTGTAGGGTGATCATTGATAGTGGTTCGTGTACCAATGTAGCGTCTACAGAGATGGTTACTAAACTCCAACTTCCTACAAGAGATCATGAAAAACCATATAAGTTGGGTTGGCTAGATAATTCTATGGGTTTTCATGTAGAACAACAAGCTTTGGTGAATTTCTCCATTGGCAATTACAAGGAAGAATTATGGTGCGATGTGATTCCTATGAGCTTGTCACGTTCTTTTAGGAAGACCATGGCAATTTGATCGACATGTTAAACATGATGGTGTGGCCAACACATATTCGGTCAAGGTGGGAAACAAGAGGTTCAAACTTATTCCTTTAACTATTATTCCATGCCGCGTTAAAGTTAAAGAGATGGAGGAAGATTGTCAAAAGGATAAGGAAGAGGAACATGTAGGTGCTAAAGAGCTCGAAGAAAAGGTGAGTGAAACAATTGATGTTCCAATTGTGTGTGACGTTGTTCAAGATCAGATTATTCATAATGATCTACCAATGGTGGTGTCGGAAAAGGTTTTTGATACTATTGAGGAGCCATTCGTGAATCAAGATAATAATTTAATGGTTTCTTTAGAAGTGGTGGATTCATTAGGCATGCATAAAGAGAAGAAATTGTTAGTCATACATGAGAAAAATATCATGAAGCCTAAAGTGTTCTTATGGTCAACTTCGAAGACCAAGGACCAAATTGAGAATTGGTTGTTTCTAAAATATTGCCTTGCTCGTGGTGATGTTGTTACATTGCTTAAAATTGCTAGCGTTGAGGTAATAGTTCTTTTGGCTTGTATTCGTCGAATTTGGATGGTTTCATGGAATTGTTCTCCTTACATGGATGATGCGAATTTGAGGACAAATTCTTTTGAAGAGGGGGAGAATGATGTGGATCAAGAGGGAAATTCTTTTGAAGAGCCAATCATATTGGTTTTAAGGCCAATAGGGTTTGAGCTTGGAGTAAAGAATCAAGAATGGTTAACATGCGCAGCCATTGAAGAAGAAGTCAAGGTCCAGTTGGGTTCCGACGACGGCAGCGGCGGCGACGCGCCGATCTGGGTGCCACGCGCCGGCTCCCTAGCTCCGGCCTGAGTCCAGCTACACGGCGGTGGGGCGCGTGTCGATGATGGCGGCGCGTGAGACGGTGGTTCGGCGGCAGTACGAAAAGAAAGATTTTCCTAACTTAGTTTTTTCTAGAGTTTTTGCTTGCAAGTTTTTACCTTTCACTTGAAAGGGTTTTTCTTGGTTTAAGCAATTAGGAATCTTCTTAATTTCTGTTATTTTAGTTTAAAATAATTTCTAAGTCAATTAGGAATTGTTTTAAGAAGTTTTAGGTTAATTAGAACTAGTCTTATTACTAGTTTCCTAGTTCCATTAGAATTGGTTCTCCTATTCTATCTAGGATACTTGGGGATCAAGGCTAGGGTTTTTTCCTAGTTCGAATAGACTTAGGAATAGTTAGTTTTAGTCTATAAATAAGGGATTTTTCGTGGCTTTGTATACACAACCAAAACCAGAAAATTCAATACAAGTTTATTGTTTGTTTTGCTTAATTGCTTACAAATTCTTTTGCTAGTTTTCAATTCAAGGAGTTGTTTTGATAATTAGAACGTTCAATTCTTAGTTCTAGGAGTAGTCTAAGTTTTGTTCATCAAAGTACTTAGTTCCAGGAGTGGTCTAGGTAATTTGAGAGGCGTTGAATTCGTTCCAGGAGTGGTCGTTTTCAAAGTCATATCCGGTTCGTTATTCTTAAGTTGTTCGATTTTCTTAGGAAATTCGAAGGGCTTGTGTTACTTGTGTGATTTTAGATTCTTTATTAAGTTAAGGGGTTTAAATCCACATCAAATTGGTATCAGAGCTTGTGTGATACCACATCAAATTGGTATCAGATTTCAGGGGTTTTGATCGTTCAACAATTCGTTCATCAAATCGCACTTGTTCTCGGATAACCAGTTTTTCTGTCAACTTCAGAAGGCTCGTTCTCCTTCGTTACAAGGTCTTTTCAGGTGATTCTTTTTTTGATTTTGGGTGAAATTTTGTCTAATTTCTGCCTGTGAAATTTCGGAATTTTTCGAGTTCGTTTGCTATTAAACTGGACTGTTTTCCGAAACTGTGTCAGTTTTGGTCCGATTTAATACTTACTGCTCGTTGTGTGCGATTTTGTTCCAAGTTGTGTTGCGATTTTTGTGGGATATACCTGTGTGGATAAGGGTTCTTTTAAGTCTTTTTTTTTGTCTTATAATTATGGAGGAAGCTTTGAGCAAATCTATGGATGAATTTGCAAAGTTACTTCAAGGTCATAAAAAGAAGAAAAAACATGAAGATGATAACGTAGATTTTGGCTTTGGTAACAAACATATGCTTATGGAGCGACTGAATTTACATGAAGAAATTATTTTTCAAGGTCAACAAGATAGTTTGTTTCATACTCGATGCAAGTTGTTGATAGAACTTGTAGGGTGATCATTGATAGTGGTTCGTGTACCAATGTAGCGTCTACAGAGATGGTTACTAAACTCCAACTTCCTACAAGAGATCATGAAAAACCATATAAGTTGGGTTGGCTAGATAATTCTATGGGTTTTCATGTAGAACAACAAGCTTTGGTGAATTTCTCCATTGGCAATTACAAGGAAGAATTATGGTGCGATGTGATTCCTATGAGTGCTTGTCACGTTCTTTTAGGAAGACCATGGCAATTTGATCGACATGTTAAACATGATGGTGTGGCCAACACATATTCGGTCAAGGTGGGAAACAAGAGGTTCAAACTTATTCCTTTAACTATTATTCCATGCCGCGTTAAAGTTAAAGAGATGGAGGAAGATTGTCAAAAGGATAAGGAAGAGGAACATGTAGGTGCTAAAGAGCTCGAAGAAAAGGTGAGTGAAACAATTGATGTTCCAATTGTGTGTGACGTTGTTCAAGATCAGATTATTCATAATGATCTACCAATGGTGGTGTCGGAAAAGGTTTTTGATACTATTGAGGAGCCATTCGTGAATCAAGATAATAATTTAATGGTTTCTTTAGAAGTGGTGGATTCATTAGGCATGCATAAAGAGAAGAAATTGTTAGTCATACATGAGAAAAATATCATGAAGCCTAAAGTGTTCTTATGGTCAACTTCGAAGACCAAGGACCAAATTGAGAATTGGTTGTTTCTAAAATATTGCCTTGCTCGTGGTGATGTTGTTACATTGCTTAAAATTGCTAGCGTTGAGGTAATAGTTCTTTTGGCTTGTATTCGTCGAATTTGGATGGTTTCATGGAATTGTTCTCCTTACATGGATGATGCGAATTTGAGGACAAATTCTTTTGAAGAGGGGGAGAATGATGTGGATCAAGAGGGAAATTCTTTTGAAGAGCCAATCATATTGGTTTTAAGGCCAATAGGGTTTGAGCTTGGAGTAAAGAATCAAGAATGGTTAACATGCGCAGCCATTGAAGAAGAAGTCAAGGTCCAGTTGGGTTCCGACGACGGCAGCGGCGGCGACGCGCCGATCTGGGTGCCACGCGCCGGCTCCCTAGCTCCGGCCTGAGTCCAGCTACACGGCGGTGGGGCGCGTGTCGATGATGGCGGCGCGTGAGACGGTGGTTCGGCGGCAGTACGAAAAGAAAGATTTTCCTAACTTAGTTTTTTCTAGAGTTTTTGCTTGCAAGTTTTTACCTTTCACTTGAAAGGGTTTTTCTTGGTTTAAGCAATTAGGAATCTTCTTAATTTCTGTTATTTTAGTTTAAAATAATTTCTAAGTCAATTAGGAATTGTTTTAAGAAGTTTTAGGTTAATTAGAACTAGTCTTATTACTAGTTTCCTAGTTCCATTAGAATTGGTTCTCCTATTCTATCTAGGATACTTGGGGATCAAGGCTAGGGTTTTTTCCTAGTTCGAATAGACTTAGGAATAGTTAGTTTTAGTCTATAAATAAGGGATTTTTCGTGGCTTTGTATACACAACCAAAACCAGAAAATTCAATACAAGTTTATTGTTTGTTTTGCTTAATTGCTTACAAATTCTTTTGCTAGTTTTCAATTCAAGGAGTTGTTTTGATAATTAGAACGTTCAATTCTTAGTTCTAGGAGTAGTCTAAGTTTTGTTCATCAAAGTACTTAGTTCCAGGAGTGGTCTAGGTAATTTGAGAGGCGTTGAATTCGTTCCAGGAGTGGTCGTTTTCAAAGTCATATCCGGTTCGTTATTCTTAAGTTGTTCGATTTTCTTAGGAAATTCGAAGGGCTTGTGTTACTTGTGTGATTTTAGATTCTTTATTAAGTTAAGGGGTTTAAATCCACATCAACTTTCATTTGGTTCAAATAGCTTTGTTTAAATGTGTTGACTTTCATTTGATTCAATTAGCTTTGCTTGAATGTGGTTAACTTTCAATTGAGTAAATTTGCTCTGTTGAATGCATTTGACTTTCATTTGATTCAAAAAGTTTTGTTTGACTGTCATATGATTCAATTAGCGTCGTTGAATGCATTTAACAATCATTTGATTCAAAAAGCTTTGTTTGAATTCTTTGGACTTTTAGTTGATTCAATTAGCTTTTTTGAAAGCATTTGACTTTCATATGATTTAATTAGCTTTGTTTGAATGTTTTTGACTTTCATTTGATGCAATTAGCTTTGTTTGAATGTGTTTGACTTTCGTTTGATTTAATTATCCTTTTTCAATGCATTTGACTTTCATTTGATTCAGATAGCATTGTTTGAATGTGTTTGACTTTCATTTGATTCAAATAGCTTTGTTTGAATGTTTTGCCTTCCATTGGATTTAATTAGCTTTGTTTGAATGTGTTGACTTTTAAGTGATTCAATTTGATTTGTTGAATGCATTTGACTTTCATTTGATTCAAAAAGATTTGTTTGAATGTGTTTGACTTTCATATGATTCAATTAGTATCGTTGAATGCATTTGACAATCATTTGATTCGAAAAGCTATGTTTGAATTTGTTTGACTTTCACTTGATTCAATTAGCTTTTTTGAACTCATTTGACTTTCTTTGGATTCAAAAAGCTTTGTTTGAATGTGTTTGAATTTCACTTGATTTAAATTAGCTTTGTTTGAATGTGGTTAACTTTCATTTGATTCAATTAGCTTTGTTTGAATGTGGTTGACTTTAATTTGATTCAATTAGGTTTGTTAGAATGCCATTGACTTTCATTTGATTCAATTAGCTTTGTTGAATGCATATGACTTTCAATTGATTCAAAAAGCTTTGTTTGAATGTGTTTGACTTTCATTTGATTCAATTAGCATTGTTGAACGCAATTGACAGTCATTTGATTCAAAAAACTTTGTTTGAATTACCTAGACTTTCACTTGATTCAATTAGCTTTTTTGAATGCATTTAACTTTCATTTGATTTAAAAAGCTTTGTTTAAATGTAATTGACTTTCACTTGATTTAATTACTTTTTTTGAATTGCATTTGACTTTCAGTTGATTCAAAAAGATTTGTTTGAATGTGCTTGACTTTCATATGATTCAATTAGCATTGTTGAATGGATTTGACAATCATTTGATTCAAAAAGCTTTGTTTGACTTTCACTTGATTCAAATCGCTATTTTGAATGCATTTGAATTTCATTTGATTGAAAAAGCTTTGTTTGAATGTGTTTGATTTTCATTTGATTAAATTAGCTTTGTTTGATTGTGATTGACTTTCATTTGAATCAATTAGCTTTGTTTAATGCATTTGACTTTCATTTAATTCAAAAAGCTTTGTTTGAATGTGTTTGACTTTAATCTTATTCAAATAGCTTTGTTTGAATGTTTTTTGACTTTCACTTGATTTAAATACCTTTTTTGAATGCGTTTGACTTTCATTTGACTCAAATAGCATTTCTTGAATGTGTTTGACTTTCATTTGGTTCAAATAGCTTTGTTTAAATGTGTTTGACTTTCATTTGATTCAATTAGCTTTGCTTGAATGTGGTTAACTTTCAATTGAGTAAATTTGCTCTGTTGAATGCATTTGACTTTCATTTGATTCAAAAAGTTTTGTTTGACTGTCATATGATTCAATTAGCGTCGTTGAATGCATTTAACAATCATTTGATTCAAAAAGCTTTGTTTGAATTCTTTAGACTTTTAGTTGATTCAATTAGCTTTTTTGAAAGCATTTGACTTTCATATGATTTAATTAGCTTTGTTTGAATGTTTTTGACTTTCATTTGATGCAATTAGCTTTGTCTGAATGTGTTTGACTTTCGTTTGATTTAATTATCTTTTTCAATGCATTTGACTTTCATTTGATTCAGATAGCATTGTTTGAATGTGTTTGACTTTCATTTGATTCAAATAGCTTTGTTTGAATGTGTTTGCCTTCCATTGGATTTAATTAGCTTTGTTTGAATGTGGTTGACTTTTAAGTGATTCAATTTGATCTGTTGAATGCATTTGACTTTCATTTGATTCAAAAAGATTTGTTTGAATATGTTTGACTTTCATATGATTCAATTAGTATCGTTGAATGCATTTGACAATCATTTGATTCAAAAAGCTATGTTTGAATTTGTTTGACTTTCACTTGATTCAATTAGCTTTTTTGAACTCATTTGACTTTCTTTGGATTCAAAAAGCTTTGTTTGAATGTGTTTGAATTTCACTTGATTTAAATTAGCTTTGTTTGAATGTGGTTAACTTTCATTTGATTCAATTAGCTTTGTTTGAATGTGGTTGACTTTCATTTGATTCAATTAGGTTTGTTAGAATGCCATTGACTTTCGTTTTATTCAATTATTTTTGTTAGAATGCCATTGACTTTCATTCGATTCAATTAGCTTTGTTGAATGCATATGACTTTCATTTGATTCAAAAAGCTTTGTTTGAATGTGTTTGACTTTCATATGATTCAATTAGCATCGTTGAACGCATT
Source organism: Chenopodium quinoa (assembly GCF_001683475.1). NCBI lineage: Eukaryota > Viridiplantae > Streptophyta > Magnoliopsida > Caryophyllales > Amaranthaceae > Chenopodium > Chenopodium quinoa. The sequence goes on from NW_018744867.1 coordinate 19,612, forward strand.
TGACATTCATTTGATTCAAAAAACTTTTTTGAATTACCTAGACTTTCACCTGATTCAATTAGCTTTTTTGAATGCATTTAACTTTCATTTGATTTAAAAAGCTTTGTTTAAATGTAATTGACTTTCACTTGATTTAATTACTTTTTTTTAATTGCATTTGACTTTCAGTTGATTCAAAAAGATTTGTTTGAATGTGCTTGACTTTCATATGATTCAATTAGCATCGTTGAATGGATTTGACAATCATTTGATTCAAAAAGCTTTGTTTGACTTTCACTTGATTCCAATCGCTATTTTGAATGCATTTGAATTTCATTTGATTGAAAAAGCTTTGTTTGAATGTGTTTGATTTTCATTTGATTAAATTAGCTTTGTTTGAATGTGATTGACTTTCATTTGAATCAATTAGCTTTGTTTAATGCATTTGACTTTCATTTAATTCAAAAAGCTTTGTTTGAATGTGTTTGACTTTAATCTTATTCAAATAGCTTTGTTTGAATGTTTTTGACTTTCACTTGATTTAAATACCTTTTTTGAATGCGTTTGACTTTCATCTGATTCAAATAGCATTTCTTGAATGTGTTTGACTTTCATTCGGTTCAAATAGCTTTGTTTAAATGTGTTTGACTTTCATTTGATTCAATTAGCTTTGCTTGAATGTGGTTAACTTTCAATTGAGTAATTTGCTCTGTTGAATGCATTTGACTTTCATTTGATTCAAAAAGTTTTGTTTGACTGTCATATGATTCAATTAGCGTCGTTGAATGCATTTAACAATCATTTGATTCAAAAAGCTTTGTTGAATTCTTTGGACTTTTAGTTGATTCAATTAGCTTTTTTGAAAGCATTTGACTTTCATATGATTTAATTACTTTGTTTGAATGTTTTTGACTTTCATTTGATGAAATTAGCTTTGTTTGAATGTGTTTGACTTTCGTTTGATTTAATTATCCTTTTTCAATGCATTTGACTTTCATTTGATTCAGATAGCATTGTTTGAATGTGTTTGACTTTCATTTGATTCAAATAGCTTTGTTTGAATGTGTTTGCCTTCCATTGGATTTAATTAGCTTTGTTTGAATGTGTTTGACTTTTAAGTGATTCAATTTGATTTGTTGAATGCATTTGACTTTCATTGGATTCAAAAAGATTTGTTTGAATGTGTTTGACTTTCATATGATTCAATTAGTATCGTTGAATGCATTTGACAATCATTTGATTCGAAAAAGCTATGTTTGAATTTGTTTGACTTTCACTTGATTCAATTAGCTTTTTTGAACTCATTTGACTTTCTTTGGATTCAAAAAGCTTTGTTTGAATGTGTTTGAATTTCACTTGATTTAAATTAGCTTTGTTTGAATGTGGTTAACTTTCATTTGATTCAATTAGCTTTGTTTGAATGTGGTTGACTTTAATTTGATTCAATTAGGTTTGTTAGAATGCCATTGACTTTCATTTGATTCAATAGCTTTGTTGAATGCATATGACTTTCATTTGATCAAAAAAGCTTTGTTTGAATGTGTTGGACTTTCATTTGATTCAATTAGCATCGATGAACGCATTTGACAGTCATTTGATTCAAAAAAGCTTTGTTTGAATTATCTAGACTTTCACTTGATTCAATTAGTTTTTTGAATGCATTTAAGTTTCATTTGATTTAAAAAGCTTTGTTTATATGTAATTGACTTTCACTTGATTTAATTACTTTTTTTTAATTGCATTTGACTTTCAGTTGATTCAAAAAGATTTGTTTGAATGTGCTTGACTTTCATATGATTCAATTCGCATCGTTGAATGGATTTGACAATTATTTCATTCAAAAAGCTTTGTTTGACTTTCACTTGATTCAAATCGCTATTTTGAATGCATTTGAATTTCATTTGATTGAAAAAGCTTTGTTTGAATGTGTTTGATTTTCATTTGATTAAATTAGCTTTGTTTGAATGTGATTGACTTTCATTTGAATCAATTAGCTTTGTTTAATGCATTTGACTTTCATTTAATTCAAAAAGCTTTGTTTGAATGTGTTTGACTTTAATCTGATTCAAATAGCTTTGTTTGAATGTTTTTTACTTTCACTTGATTTAAATACCTTTTTTGAATGCGTTTGACTTTCATTTGATTCAAATAGCATTTCTTGTATGTGTTTGACTTTCATTTGGTTCAAATAGCTTTGTTTAAATGTGTTTGACTTTCATTTGATTCAATTAGCTTTGCTTGAATGTGGTTAACTTTCAATTGAGTCAATTTGCTTTGTTGAATGCATTTGACTTTCATTTATTCAAAAAGTTTTGTTTGACTGTCATATGATTCAATTAGCCTCGTTGAATGCATTTGACAATCATTTGATTCAAAAAGCTTTGTTTGAATTCTTTGGACTTTTAGTTGATTCAATTAGCTTTTTTGATAAGCATTTGACTTTCATATGATTTAATTAGCTTTGTTTGAATGTTTTTGACTTTCATTTGATGCAATTAGCTTTGTCTGAATGTGTTTGACTTTCGTTTGATTTAATTATCTTTTTTGAATGCATTTGACTTTCATTTGATTCAGATAGCATTGTTTGAATGTGTTTGACTTCATTTGATTCAAATAGCTTTGTTTGAATGTGTTTTGCCTTCCATTGGATTTAATTAGCTTTGTTTGAATGTGGTTGACTTTTAAGTGATCAATTTGATTTGTTGAATGCATTTGACTTTCATTTGATTCAAAAAGATTTGTTTGAATGTGTTTGACTTTCATATGATTCAATTAGTATCGTTGAATGCATTTGACAATCATTTGATTCAAAAAGCTATGTTTGAATTTGTTTGACTTTCACTTGATTCAATTAGCTTTTTTGAACTCATTTGACTTTCTTTGGATTCAAAAAGCTTTTGTTTGAATGTGTTTGAATTTCACTTGATTTAAATTAGCTTTGTTTGAATGTGGTTAACTTTCATTTGATTCAATTAGCTTTGTTTGAATGTGGTTGACTTTCATTTGATTCTAATTAGGTTTGTTAGAAA
>NW_018744868.1:0-24526 GCF_001683475.1 Chenopodium quinoa
CTTTCACAACCTGTTGAAAGAATACAAGGACATCTTTGCATTTGAAGTCCATGAAATGCCAGGCATTAGTCCTGATCTGGCAGTACACAAACTCGCTGTGATCCGAAAAAGAAGCCGGTACGACAAAAGAAACGGAACCATGGTGAAGGAAAGAGGTCAGGCGGCAGCCGCCGAAGTCAAAAAATTACTTGATGCAGGGTTCATTCGGCAATGTTTACTTTCCCAGATTGGGTTGCAAATGTGGTACTTGTTTAAAAAGCCGAATGGCACCTGGCGAATGTGTGTAGACTACACAGACTTGAACAAGGCGTGCCCCAAAGACAGTTACCCTCTGCCTAAAATTGATAACCTCGTCGACTCAACAGCCGGCCATGCCTTGATGAGTTTTATGGACGGCCTATTCTGGTTTTCATCAAATTCCTTTATGGAAGAAAGATCAGGAGAAGACGGCCTTCGTCACTGATCAGGGATTATACTGTTACACGGTCATGCCGTTTGGTCTTAAGAATGCCCCGGCTACCTTCCAACGAATGATAAACACAGTGTTCTTTGATCAGATTGGGAGAAACGTCGAAGCATACATTGATGATATGATTGTCAAGACTAAACTTCAGAAAGATCATTGACGGACTCCGAGAAACTTTCGCCACACTCAGGCGGCACCATGTCATGCTCAATCCAAGAAATGTGTATTTGGAGTTGAGTCTGGGCAATTTCTCGGATTCCTTATCAACCAGAGAGAATAGAGGCGAACCCTGAGAAGGTTACAGGCGGTCATTGACATGCAGTCGCCTCGTACCGTCCGAGAGGTTCAGAAGTTAACAGGTTGTCTGGCGGCCTTGGAAGATTCCTAAGTCGATCAGGCGACAAATGCCTATACTTTTTCCAGGCAATTAAGAAAAAGGCAAGGTTTGAATGGGGGCCGGATGCTGAGGCCGCCTTCCAGAAATTAAAGGTTCACTTGCATTTCCTTGCCGAGGCTGGTCAGCCCTTTGCCCAAAGAAAATCTCTACATGTACCTGGCCGTCTCTGATCATGCGTTAAGCGCGGTGCTCCTTGCTGAAAGGGACGGCTGTCAACTTCCGGTCTACTTTGTCAGTCACGTACTGAAAAATGCCGAGTTGAGGTATCCCTAGTGGAGAAATTTGGTCTTGCACTCTTCATGGCTGTTTAAAAAATTGAAGCCCTACTTTCTGGCACATGCAGTCGTCGTGTATACCGACCAACCGATCAAGCGGCCCCTTACCACCATGGAGTCCTCCGGACGAATGATCAAATGGGCCATAGAAATGCAGAGTCTCGAAGTTACTTTCGAGCCTAGAAAAGCAGTGAAGGGGCAAGCCTTTGCTGACTTTATTGTAGAGATGACTCGTCCTCCTGACTCTCAAGTTCCATACCAAGTCTGGAAGGTATATGTGGACGGAAGCTCTACTTCAAACGGTTGTGGAGCAGGCGTCGTATGTCAATCTCCAGAGGGCGACAGGTTCGAGTATGCTCTACGCTTCAGTTTCCAGGCTTCAAACAATGAGGCAGAATATGAAGCTTTACTAGCCGGGATCCGCATGTGTAAGGCGGCAGGGGCAAGGAAAATAGACGCCTGTTCTGATTCACAACTGATAGTGAGTCAGTACAATGGCGAATACGAATTAACACATCCGGCCATGATCAAATATTTACAGGCGGTCCGACAAGCAGTCGGCTCCCTTGAGGATTTCCATCTGATCCAAGTGCCGAGATCAGAAAACAACCAGGCAGATGCACTTTCGAAATTAGCATCATCCGCCTCCTCCGATACTCCTCGAACTGTGTTTTGGAAGTAATGGAGAAGAGAAGCATCGAGGAAAATCCTATTGGAATTCTAGATAGAAGCTCAACCTGGATGGATTCAATCAGGGCATATCTGACAAACGGTACACTACCGGATGATCCTCAACAGGCGGCAGCTCTAAAAAAACGAGCCTCCTGTTTTGAAATGATACAGGGAGAACTTCACAAGAGGGGGCACCTTCAACCTTTCTTAAAGTGTGTTACTCCTGAAAAGGGACGAGAGATACTAGATGATCTTCACTCTGGGTTCTGTGCTTCCCATATAGGTGGTAGGATGCTTGCTCAAAGGGCAAGGCGGCAGGGCTACTTTTGGCCTACTTTGGAAGCAGATGCAATGGAGATGGTGAAAAAATGTGACAAGTGCCAAAGGTTTGGCAAATTAATTCACCGTCCGGCTACTGACCTCACTACCATTCACAGCCCACTACCGTTTGCTAAGTGGGGCATGGACATTCTGGGTCCATATACGCCTGCTACAGGCGGCAGAAGGTATATACTTGTTGCCGTTGACTACTTCACTAAATGGGTAGAGGCGGAGGCTGTAAAGGGAATCAAGACGAAAGATGTAATTTCATTCATTTGGAAAAACGTCATCACTAGGTTCAGGGTTCCCATGTCTATGGTTTTTGATAATGGTCCCCAATTTGAGACGCCTGTTCTCAAAAGCTGGTTGGGAGACCAAGGAATTGCACATTACTTTGCATCTGTCGGCCGTCCACAAGCAAACGGCCAGGTAGAAGCCTTTAATAAAATCATCTCAGACGGTCTCAAGAAAAAGATTGAACGAGCAGGCGGCCTATGGGCAGATGAACTACCACATGTTCTTTGGGCCATTAGGACGACTGAAAAAGGGGCGACTGGAGAAACTCCCTTCCTCCTAACTTATGGTGCAGAAGCTGTTCTTCCAATAGAACACTACGAGCCGACTCTTCGAGTAATGCTATATGACGAAGAGGCAAACTGGGAAGCTATGCGCCTGGCATTAGACTCACTTCCTGAAAAGAGGGGCAATGCTGTTTTGCGTCATGAGATCTATCGCCTGAGAATGACTAGATCATACAACAAAAAAGTACACAGGCGTCCACTCAAAGTAGGGGACTTTGTACTTAGAAAAATGGAAGCAGTTGGTAGGGCTAATGAGTCTGGAAAACTAACTCCCAACTGGGAAGGACCCTACCGAATCTATGCGGAAGTCAGGGACGGTACCTACCGTCTGGAAACACCAGACGGACAACCGTTGCCTCGAACCTGGAACGTAGATAACCTTAAAAAATATTTTTTCTGAATGATGTAAAGTAAAGAGCTACTTAATAAAGTTTGCACTTACTATTCAATTTTGTATTACGAGGGGCATGCCGTCTGTACCTTTACAGTCGGCTACTCTCCATTGAGTTTAACTCTTTATCTTTAGAGGGGCATGCCGTCTGTTCCTTTACAGTCGGCTACTCTCCATCGAGTATTTTACTCACAATACTTAGCTAAAAAGATTAGGGCCTGGCCGATCCTGTAACTAACAGGCGGCTACCCTTCTTTTATTTAGCACCTACGTTCACCAAGAACTTACCAAGGCCACCGGCCGAATGATCAGACCAGGCGCCAAGCCACCTGATCAAAACTACAAAACTAATTCGACCTGTCCCAACATCATAGCAGGCGTCCGACGGCATCCCTCCGGATGAAATTCGTCGCAGAGAGCAGCTCCCTTTTGGGTGGAACATTGTTCTATAAACTAATTACACGGCACCTATACGACTGTCCCCAAGGGCAACCACGTAGCCGTTTTTGAGACGAAGATAACTCTATCACTAACCAAACCAATGGTAGCAGTTGACATCTGAGTCAGATAACCGCCTGTATTACTTGGGATAAATGCAGGGGGTACCTATTGAGTTAATAGCCAACAAACATTGGCGAATCAAGGGGTCTAGCCGGCCTACGCCGCCTGGTACCTCTACTTCTCAAACAAAAGTGACGGAGACTGAGTAACTCCAAAGTTAACTCATAGTCACTCCTTCAAATTTGGTATGGAATCCAAAAAGTTTGAGTCGTCCGCCTGTTTTAAACAAACAAGGGCACTCGAACCCCTATTCCTACTGGATAACCTATTGAGTTAATAGCCAACAGACATTGGTGAATCAAGGGGTCTAGCCGGCCTACGCCGCCTGATACCTCTACTACTCAATCAAGATTGTGACAGACTAAGTAACTCCTATGTTAACTTAATAGTCACTCAAACTTAGTATGGAGCCTAAAAGGTATGAGTCGTCCACTTGTTTTTAATAAACAAAGGCTCTCAACCAATACTCTTGCTAGGTTAACAAATAACAAATTAAAGGCCAACATTGGCAATAAAGGGAAACAACCGGTACCCGCCGCTTGTTTTCCTACTTAATTCCTTGGCTACTAGGTAATTCTATTTACTTGGTCAAATTAAATAAAGAGTTCGAATACCGATTGATTAAATGGCCGACTGATCATCTATCCTGGAAACAGACAACCAGTCGTCCAGGGGCATAGGCGGCATACTTACTATTTGTACCTGTCTTAACGTTCGGCCATACACAACAGTCGGTCTAGTGAGCAAAATTCAAATACTTAGACAAATTTGAACCAAAACAAAATATTTGATTAAAATGAGCCGGCCATAAAAGACCAGCAGAATATTCAAAACCCCGGCCCCCTGGCCGGGTAATTACAAAGCAAACGGCACGCAGGCCGTGAAAAGAAAAAAAATACTTAAAGCTTAAGAAGGGGGCAGTTCAGTATCAGCAGCAGCCGCCTGGTCAGCACTCTTCTTGCTGGACTCGGCCTTAGCTGCACCATCTTTTGATGCCTTACCCCCAAGTGGCACAAGCGCCACAACTTGCTCTTCCTCCTCCAACGCAACGTCCAACGCCTCTTCTTCAGCAGCCGCCAGGATCTGTTGATTATATATTTCCGAACACTGGCGGTACGTTCGTTCCCATGAGGCAAAGTCGGCACTGGGGAACAGTCGTTCCCAGGTCATGCGTTGGATTTGAGCGGAGTCTTCCACCATCTCCCGGACGAGCTCTTGTTTCTCTTGCTCGGCCTTGTCCGAGAGCTCTTGGGTGAGACTCTTCTCCTGGTTCACCAGGCGTTCTTTTACGTTAGCCAAAGATTTCTCCATGGCTTCGTAAGAGTGCATTTTTTGGCGAAGGGGTTTCAGCTCGGCTTTAAGGTTGGTGACGGTCCCTTCCAGCTCGTCAACCTTCTTTTGGGCCGCCTCTAGCTGAGCCCGAACAGCGGCGGTCGCCTGCGCCTGATAATAAAGAAGATCAATGGTCAGTACTTCATTTTGGGCAATTTGAAACATTGCCTTATCACAGCTGGAGGCGGCCATAGCCTTTGCGGCCTTTACCTCTTTGTTTTTCCGATCAATCGGCTTGCGAAGGCTGTTGACTCGGAGCAGGGCCTAAGTACAAAGAAAAAACAGGCGTCAGTTTCCAATCAAAAGAGTTAACAGGCGTCTTGGAACTCAAAAGCTCAAAAAGGTGCTAAGTATACCTCAGCTAGGACCCCTGAAATTCCATCGAGGTCAAGGGTGCCGGCACCCTTGACCGCCTCCCTGTCAGATGGAGGAACTACTTTAACCATAGACTTGGCTACCTCAACCAAGTCTAGTCCCTGGGGGCCGGCTGCATTAAGCGAAAGGAAAAAACAAGTTAGATCTAATCAAGAAGGAAGCAAGGGTGAGTTTTTTACAAGTGAGGGTCCATACATCTAGGCGGCCCCGCCTGGGTTTTTGAAGAAGTGGCCGGCTGCTTCTCAGCCGCCACTGTTTTCCTGGAAGACCCAGGAGAGCTTGCAACAGTCGTCCTCCGGGCCTTGGGGTCCGGCTGTTGCGAGGAAGAAGCCCTTGGAGTGCCAGACTGAAAACAAAAAGAGTTAGTATATGCATAAGATAACTAAAAGGAGAAGAGTTTTCAAAGCTTACCAAGGGTGCCTCCTTGCTGGGGGAGTCGGCATACGACTGCTTCATTAGCGAGACCCGCAGCATGGCCGCCGCAGTCTTAGATGCTGTTATTTTACTCATGGCGTCGGCTGAAAGAAATAAACAGCAAAGTTAGTAAAAATCCCAAGTAAACAAGGCGTGAAAAAACAGAGTATTCGTCAGGCCGGCTACCTCTAGAGCACCGACTGCCGAGGCCACAGGCGGCCAAGAAGTACTCGTTATAGAGCCACTTGAAGCTCGGGACGCAGTTTAGGGGTACTTGCTCTCGTACCCCTGAAGTAGAGTTCACCCTAGTCTCTACTTTGAAGAGTCCTTTGTCTAGGATCTCTTTTTTAGCCTTTGGGGGAACAGGCGGCATGCTGCGGCCGCCTGCGAGAAGAGGCGGATCCCTGTTCCACTTGTTAAAACGTTTGTTCAGCTCCGTGTCTGAACTCTCGATAATAAGGAAGGTGTTCCGCCAATCCTTCCATTTGTTTGCCTTACCTCTCGTCATGAGGTAACCCCTATGGCTTGTTAATTGATACCAGCCGGTACCTCCCGACTTAGGGGTCCGGCTGAGATAGTTCATGTGGGCGAAAGCCTCAAAACTTGGCTCCACCCCGTTCAGTTCGCACCCGGCCACATAGCCGAGTACGTTTACCCAAGAGTTGGGGGCTAACTGCCATAACCCCAGATCATACCCATCTAAAATCCGCTGAACAGCCGGATGTAATGGGAAGCGCAGTCCAGCTTTGATGGCCGCCACATAGCAGCCAAAGCAGCCGTCACCATAGCTGGTACCAGCCGGCCAGACGACAGTATCTTCTGGATCCGGCACAAACAGTAAATACTCCGGGCCCATTTTGTGGTTAGCAATAAAGCTCGCCACGTTGTCTCGCATGGTTGCAATCCGGCCCCGGGGTACCCTGCAGTAGTAGGGGGCGTTTTCCTCTCTGTAAGAGGCGGACGGCTCTGCCCAATTATCCCCCTTCTCCACTGCATGAGAACTTCTCGCCTCTTGTAGGCGGCTATGTTTTTCTTCTGAGCCAGAAGAACTATGGTCAAAAGAGCTGGATTCGGACTCGTCCCCTGACGAGTCCGAAGAGGACGACTCCTCCCCTCTCCTAGAGGGGCCCGCCTCCTCTCCCTTAGAAGGAGCAGAAGGAAAATTAGACATGTCCACGGTAAGATGGGAAGGGAACACCTTGGTCCCTCTCTCAGAACTGTCAGCTTGACAGTCGCCTCGTTCTACATCTGGCGCCTGGTCAGATGTTTCACTAAGGAGCACCCTTTGGGAGGAGCCGTCTGAGTTTGATATCATAGCAGTCTTTTTTGTTCTGGCCATCACGTTCTGCATAGACACAGATTCAGTCGGACTTTGTATAAAGGGCAAAGATGGGTCCAGAATGGGCAGGCGGCACTCCTAGTCCTAGATTCAGCCGTCCCCGGTGACCGGCTGATCACTAACTTAGGGCGTGTCGTGTGCTTCCATGGTGCCATTTCAAAAAATAAAAAGAAAATTAAGAGTAAGAGAACTGAGTTGCCTGAACGGGTGACGGTTGATGAAGTCCTGGAAGTTCGGGTCAGTCGGCTTGTCAGAACAGGCGGTAGGCAGAAAAAGTCCGAAAATGTCAGAGCAAGTTCAGGGGTCCGAATGTTCTCGCAAAAGTTCTCAAATGTGAAAATGACCGAAGTCAGCACTTCCTTTTATAGGCAAAATGAGAAGGCGAAGGGTCGCTTCCAAATTCAAAATTTGGGCGGGAAAATCTCTCGGCCGTCCGCAAGGTGACACCTGTAACGGGCCGTCGCCTGTCACCGTGCGACACCTGTCACAGGCGACACGTGACCAGTCGCGTGACACCTGTGAGGGGCAAATGATTAGGGGATTTTTATCCACCAATCACCGTCTGACAAGTGGACCAACCAGGTTCCGCCACGTGTTCTTCACGAAAGCCAACAGGAACCTGCCACGTGTCAATCACAGATACGTCCTCCATGGACCACTTAAGACACGCCACGTGTCCACCCATGCCAAATGGGACAACCGGCCATCAAGGCCCAATTCAGTCTAGAGGCCCGATCAGCCCTAGGTTTACCTTAAACCTAGAGAGTTGCACGCTTCCCAAGGCTATAAATACCCGATTAATCCTCATTAATCAGGAACCGAAGAATTAAGAGATCAAGCAGAGAAGAACAGACTTATTAACAACCGACTAATCTCGCTAACAACGCAGATTACCAACACTAAGCACTCTCACCTAGAGAGATCTCATTACTTTAATTTCTGTATTGATTACTCCTTAATCAGGTACTAACTTGACCGTTGGAGGCGGAGCTCTCAGGAGTCTCCGTTATTTTGCAGGTACAGGCGTCCGGTTCCAGTCTCGGAATTGTAACTCTCCCGCAGGACATCAGAAAACCCCGAAACAAAAACACATTCAAACAAAGCTTTTTGAATTAAAAGAAAGTCAAATGCATTTCACAAAGCTAATTGAATCAAGTGAAAGTCAAACGCATTCTAGAAAGCTAATTGAATAAAAAGAAAGTTAAACACAATCAAACAAAGCTAATTGAATCAAATGAAAGTCAAACACATTCAAACAAAGCTTTTTGAAACAAATGAAAGTCAAATGCATTCAACAAAGCTAATTGAATCAAATGAAAGTCAAATGCATTCTAGAAAGCTAATTGAATCAAAAGAAAGTTAAACACAATCAAACTAAGCTAATTGAATCAAATGAAAGTCAAACACATTCAAACAAAGCTTTTTGAATCAAATGAATGTCAATTGCATTCAAAAATGCTAATTGAATCAAATGAAAGTCAAATGCATTTTACAGATATTGAATCAATAGAAAGTCAAAAACATTCAAACAAATCTAATTGAATCAAATTAAAGTCAAATACATTCAACAAATCTAATTTAATCAAATGAAAGTCAAATGCATTCTACAAAGCTAATTGAATCAAATGAAAATCAAATGCATTCTACAAAGCTAATTGAATCAAATGAATGTCAAATACATTCAAACAAAGCTTTTTGAATCAAATGAAAGTCAAATGCTTTCAACAAAGCTAATTGAATCAAATGAAAGTAAAATGCATTCTACAAAGCTAACTGAATAAATTGAAACTTAAACACATTCAAACAAAGCTTTTTGAATCAAATGAATGTCAAATGCATTCAACAAAGCTAATTGAATCAAATGAAATTCAAATGCATTCTAAAAGGCTAAATGAATCAAATGAATGTCAAACACGTTCAAAGAAAGCTTTTTGAATTAAATGAATGTCAAATGCTTTCAACAAAGCTAATTGAATCAAAAAAAAAGTCAAATGCATTCTACAACGCTAATTGAATCAAATGAAAGTCAAACACATTCAAAGAAATCTTTTTGAATTAAAAGAAAGTCAAATGCATTTCACAAAGCTAATTGAATCAAATGAAAGTCAAACGCATTCTAGAAAGCTAATTGAATAAAAAGAAAGTTAAACACAATCAAACAAAGCTAATTGAATCAAATGAAAGTCAAACACATTCAATCAAAGCTTTTTGAATCAAATGAAAGTCAAATGCAATTCAAAAACCTAATTGAATCAAATGAAAGTCAAATGCATTCTAGAAAGCTAATTGAATCAAAAGAAAGTTAAACACAATCAAACTAAGCTAATTGAATCAAATGAAAGTCAAACACATTCAATCAAAGCTTTTTGAATCAAATGAAAGTCAAATGCATTTAACAAAGCTAATTGAATAAAATGAAAGTCAAATGCATTCTAGAAAGCTAATTGAATCAAAAGAAAGTTAAACACAATCAAACTAAGCTAATTGAATCAAATGAAAGTCAAACACATTCAAACAAAGCTTTTTGAATCAAATAAATGTCAATTGCATTCAAAAATGCTAATTGAATCAAATGAAAGTCAAATGCATTTTACAGATATTGAATCAATAGAAAGTCAAACACATTCAAACAAATCTAATTGAATCAAATGATAGTTTAATGCATTCAACAAAAGCTAATTGAATCAAATGAAAGCAAAACACATTCAAACAAAGCTTTTTGAATCAAATTAAAGTCAAATACATTCAACAAATCTAATTTAATCAAATGAAAGTCAAATGCATTCTACAAAGCTAATTGAATCAAATGAAAATCAAATGCATTCTACAAAGCTAATTGAATCAAATGAATGTCAAACACATTCAAACAAAGCTTTTTGAATCAAATGAAAGTCAAATGCTTTCAACAAAGCTAATTGAATCAAATGAAAGTCAAATGAATAATAAAAAGCTAATTGAATCAAATGAAAGTTAAAAACAATCAGACAAAGCTAACTGAATCAAATGCCAGTCAAACACATTCAAACAAAGCTAATTGAATCAAATGAAAGTAAAATGCATTCTACAAAGCTAACTGAATAAATTGAAACTTAAACACATTCAAACAAAGCTTTTTGAATCAAATGAATGTCTAATGCATTCAACAAAGCTAATTGAATCAAATAAAATTCAAATGCATTCTAATAGGCTAAATGAATCAAATGAATGTCAAACACATTCAAAGAAAGCTTTTTGAATTAAATGAATGTCAAATGCTTTCAACAAAGCAAATTGAATAAAAAAAAAAGTCAAATGCATTCTACAACGCTAATTGAATCAAATGAAAGTCAAACACATTCAACCAAAGCTTTTTGAATTAAAAGAAAGTCAAATGCATTTCACAAAGCTAATTGAATCAAATGAAAGTAAAACACATTCGAGAAAGCTAATTGAATAAAAAGAAAGTTAAACGGAATCAAACAAAGCTAATTGAATCAAATGAAAGTCAAACACATTCAAACAAAGCTTTTTGAAACAAATGAAAGTCAAATGCATTCAACAAAGCTAATTGAATAAAATGAAAGTCAAACACATTCAAACAAAGCTTTTTGAACCAAATGAAATTCAAACACATTAAAACAAAGCTTTTTGAAACAAATGAAAGTCAAATGCATTCAACAAAGCTAATTGAATCAAATGAAAGTCAAATGCATTATAAAAGGCTTATTGAATCAAATGAAAGTTAAACACATTCAAAGAAAGCTTTTTGAATCAAATGAAAGTTAAATGCCTTCAACAAAGCTAATTGATTCAAATGAAAGTCAAACACATTCAATCAAAGCTTTTTGAATCAAATGAAAGTCAAATGCAATTCAAAAACCTATTTGAATCAAATGAAAGTCAATCGCATTCTAGAAAGCTAATTGAACAAAAGAAAGTTAAACACAATCAAACAAAGCTAATTGAATCAAATGAATGTCAATTGCATTCAAAAATGCTAATTGAATCAAATGAAAGTCAAATGCATTTTACAGATATTAAATCAATAGAAAGTCAAAAACATTCAAACAAATCTAATTGAATCAAATGATAGTTTAATGCATTCAACAAAGATAATTGAATCAAATGAAAGTCAAACACATTCAATCAAAGCTTTTTGAATCAAATGAAAGTCAAATGCAATTCAAAAACCTAATTGAATCAAATGAAAGTCAATCGCATTCAAGAAAGCTAATTGAATCAAAAGAAAGTTAAACACATTCAAACAAAGCTTTTTGAATCAAATGAATGTCAATTGCATTCAAAAATGCTAATTGAATCAAATGAAAGTAAAATGCATTTTACAGATATTGAATCAATAGAAAGTCAAACACATTCAAACAAATCTAATTGAATCAAATGATAGTTTAATGCATTCAACAAAAGCTAATTGAATCAAATGAAAGCAAAAGACATTCAAACAAAGCTTTTTGAATCAAATTAAAGTCAAATACATTCAACAAATCTAATTTAATCAAATGAAAGTCAAATGCATTCTACAAAGCTAATTAAATCAAATGAAAATCAAATGCATTCTACAAAGCTAATTGAATCAAATGAATGTCAAACACATTAAACAAAGCTTTTTGAAACAAATGAAAGTCAAATGCATTCAACAAAGCTAATTGAATCAAATGAAAGTCAAACACATTAAAACAAAGCTTTTTGAACCAAATGAAAGTCAAACACATTCAAAACAAAGCTTTTTGAAACAAATGAAAGTCAAACGCATTCAAACAAAGCTAATTGAATCAAACGAAAGTCTAATGCATTCTACAAAGCTAATTGAATCAAATGAAATTCAAATGCATTCTAAAAGGCTAAATGAATCAAATGAATGTCAAACACATTCAAAGAAAGCTTTTTAAATTAAATGAATGTCAAATGCTTTCAACAAAGCTAATTGAATCAAAAAAAAGTCAAATGCATTCTACAACGCTAATTGAATCAAATGAATGTCAAACACATTCAAACAAAGCTTTTTGAATTAAAAGAAAGTCAAATGCATTTCACAAAGCTAATGGAATCAAATGAAAGTCAAACGCATTCTAGAAAGCTAATTGAATAAAAAGAAAGTGAAACACAATCAAACAAAGCTAATTGAATCAAATGAAAGTCAAACACATTCAAACAAAGCTTTTTGAAACAAATGAAAGTCAAATGCATTCAACCAAGCTAATTGAATCAAATGAAAGTCAAATGCATTCTAGAAAAGCTAATTGAATCAAAAGAAAGTTAAACACAATCAGACTAAGCTAATTGAATCAAATGAAAGTCAAAACACATTCAAACAAAGCTTTTTGAATCAAATGAATGTCAATTGCATTCAAAAATGCTAATTGAATCAAATGAAAGTCAAATGCATTTTACAGATATTGAATCAATAGAAAGTCAAAAACATTCAAACAAATCTAATTGAATCAAATTAAAGTCAAATACATTCAACAAATCTAATTTAATCAAATGAAAGTCAAATGCATTCTACAAAGCTAATTGAATCAAATGAAAATCAAATGCATTCTACAAAGCTAATTGAATCAAATGAATGTCAAATACATTCAAACAAAGCTTTTTGAATCAAATGAAAGTCAAATGCTTTCAACAAAGCTAATTGAATCAAATGAAAGTAAAATGCATTCTACAAAGCTAACTGAATAAATTGAAACTTAAACACATTCAAACAAAGCTTTTTGAATCAAATGAATGTCAAATGCATTCAACAAAGCTAATTGAATCAAATGAAATTCAAATGCATTCTAAAAAGGCTAAATGAATCAAATGAATGTCAAACACGTTCAAAGAAAGCTTTTTGAATTAAATGAATGTCAAATGCTTTCAACAAAGCTAATTGAATAAAAAAAAAGTCAAATGCATTCTACAACGCTAATTGAATCAAATGAAAGTCAAACACATTCAAAGAAAGCTTTTTTAATTAAAAGAAAGTCAAATGCATTTCACAAAGCTAATTGAATCAAATGAAAGTCAAACGCATTCCAGAAAGCTAATTGAATAAAAAGAAAGTTAAACACAATCAAACAAAGCTAATTGAATCAAATGAAAGTCAAACACATTCAATCAAAGCTTTTTGAATCAAATGAAAGTCAAATGCAATTCAAAAACCTAATTGAATCAAATGAAAGTCAAATGCATTCTAGAAAGCTAATTGAATCAAAAGAAAGTTAAACACAATCAAACTAAGCTAATTGAATCAAATGAAAGTCAAACACATTCAATCAAAGCTTTTTGAATCAAATGAAAGTCAAATGCATTTAACAAAGCTAATTGAATAAAATGAAAGTCAAATGCATTCTAGAAAGCTAATTGAATCAAAAGAAAGTTAAACACAATTAAACTAAGCTAATTGAATCAAATGAAAGTCAAAACACATTCAAACAAAGCTTTTTGAATCAAATAAATGTCAATTGCATTCAAAAATGCTAATTGAATCAAATGAAAGTCAAATGCATTTTACAGATATTGAATCAATAGAAAGTCAAACACATTCAAACAAATCTAATTGAATCAAATGATAGTTTAATGCATTCAACAAAAAGCTAATTGAATCAAATGAAAGCAAAACACATTCAAACAAAGCTTTTTGAATCAAATTAAAGTCAAATACATTCAACAAAATCTAATTTAATCAAATGAAAGTCAAATGCATTCTACAAAGCTAATTGAATCAAATGAAAATCAAATGCATTCTACAAAGCTAATTGAATCAAATGAATGTCAAACACATTCAAACAAAGCTTTTTTGAATCAAATGAAAGTCAAATGCTTTCAACAAAGCTAATTGAATCAAATGAAAGTCAAATGAATAATAAAAACCTAATTGAATCAAATGAAAGTTAAAAACAATCAGACAAAGCTAACTGAATCAAATGCCAGTCAAACACATTCAAACAAAGCTAATTGAATCAAATGAAAGTAAAATGCATTCTACAAAGCTAACTGAATAAATTGAAACTTAAACACATTCAAACAAAGCTTTTTGAATCAAATGAATGTCAAATGCATTCAACAAAGCTAATTGAATCAAATGAAATTCAAATGCATTCTAAAAGGCTAAATGAATCAAATGAATGTCAAACACGTTCAAAGAAAGCTTTTTGAATTAAATGAATGTCAAATGCTTTCAACAAAGCTAATTGAATAAAAAAAAAGTCAAATGCATTCTACAACGCTAATTGAATCAAATGAAAGTCAAACACATTTAAACAAAGCTTTTTGAATTAAAAGAATGTCAAATGCATTTCACAAAGCTAATTGAATCAAATGAAAGTCAAACGCATTCTAGAAAGCTAATTGAATAAAAAGAAAGTTAAACACAATCAAACAAAGCTAATTGAATCAAATGAAAGTCAAACACATTCATACAAAGCTTTTTTGAAACAAATGAAAGTCAAATGCATTCAACAAAGCTAATTGAATCAAAAGAAAGTCAAACACATTCAAACAAAGCTTTTTGAACCAAATGAAAGTCAAACACATTCAAACAAAGCTTTTTGAAACAAATGAAAGTCAAATGCATTCAACAAAGCTAATTGAATCAAATGAAAGTCAAATGCATTATAAAAGCTTATTAAATCAAATGAAAGTTAAAACACATTCAAAGAAAGCTTTTTGAATCAAATGAAAGTTAAATGCCTTCAACAAAGCTAATTGAATCTAATGAAAGTCAAACACATTCAATCAAATCTTTTTAAATCAAATGAAAGTCAAATGCAATTCGAAAACCTAATTGAATCAAATGAAAGTCAATCGCATTCTAGAAAGCTAATTGAATCAAAAGAAAGTTAAACACAATCAAACAAAGCTAATTTAATCAAATGAAAGTCAAACACATTCAATCAAAGCTTTTTGAATCAAATGAAAGTCAAATGCGTTTAACAAAGCTAATTGAATAAAATGAAAGTCAAATGCATTCTAGAAAGCTAATTGAATCAAAAGAAAGTTAAACACAATGAAACTAAGCTAATTGAATCAAATGAAAGTCAAACACATTCAAACAAAGCTTTTTGAATCAAATGAATGTCAATTGCATTCAAAAATGCTAATTGAATCAAATGAAAGTCAAATGCATTTTACAGATATTGAATCAATAGAAAGTCAAACACATTCAAACAAATCTAATTGAATCAAATGATAGTTTAATGCATTCAACAAAAGCTAATTGAATCAAATGAAAGCAAAACACATTCAAACAAAGCTTTTTTGAATCAAATGAAAGTCAAATGCATTCTACAAAGCTAATTGAATCAAATGAAAATTAAATGCATTCTACAAAGCTAATTGAATCAAATGAATGTCAAACACATTCAAACAAAGCTTTTTGAATCAAATGAAAGTTAAATGCTTTCAACAAAGCTAATTGAATCAAATGAAAGTCAAATGCATTCTACAAAGCTAATTGAATCAAATGAAACTCAAACACATTCAAACAAAGCTTGTTTAAATCAAATAAAAGTCAACTGCTTTCAACAAAGCTAATTGAATCAAATGAAAGTCAAATGCATTCTACAAAGCTAATTGAATCAATTGAAGTTCAAATACATTCAAACAAAGCTTTTTGAATCAAAAGCAAGTCAAATGCTTTCAACAAAGCTAATTGAATCAAATTAAAGTCAAATGCATTCAATGAAGCTAATTGAATCAAATGAAAGTCAAACACATTCAAACAAAGCTTTTTAAATCAAATGAAAGTCAAACACATTCAAACAAAGCCAATTGAATCAAATGAAAATCTAATGCATTTTACAAAGCTAATTGAATCAAATGTAAGTCAAACATATTCAAATAAAGCTTTTTGAATTAAAAGAAAGTCAAATGCTTTAAACAAAACTAATTGAATCAATTGAAAATCAAATGCATTCTACAAAGCTAATTGAATCAAATGAAACTCAAACACATTCAAACAAAGCTTTTTTGATTCAAATGAAAGTCAAATGCTTTCAACAAAGCTAATTGAATCAAATAAAAGTTTAAATGCATTTCTAAAAGGCTTATTGAATCAAATGAAAGTCAAACTCATTCAAAGAAAGCTTTTTGAATCAAATGAAAAACAAATGCCTTCAACAAAGCTAATTGAATAAAAAAAAAGTCAAATGCATTCTACAACGCTAATTGAATCAAATGAAAGTCAAACACATTCAAACAAAGCTTTTTGAATTAAAAGAAAGTCAAATGCATTTCACAAAGCTAATTGAATCAAATGAAAGTCAAACGCATTCTAGAAAGCTAATTGAATAAAAAGAAAGTTAAACACAATCAAACAAAAGCTAATTGAATCAAATGAAAGTCAAACACATTCAAACAAAGCTTTTTGAAACAAATGAAAGTCAAATGCATTCAACAAAGCTAATTGAATCAAAAGAAAGTCAAACACATTCAAACAAAGCTTTTTGAACCAAATGAAAGTCAAACACATTCAAACAAAGCTTTTTGAAACAAATGAAAGTCAAATGCATTCAACAAAGCTAATTGAATCAAATGAAAGTCAAATGCATTATAAAAGGCTTATTAAATCAAATGAAAGTTAAAACATATTCAAAGAAAGGTTTTTTGAATCAAATGAAAGTTAAATGCCTTCAACAAAGCTAATTGAATCAAATGAAAGTCAAACACATTCAATCAAAGCTTTTTGAATCAAATGAAAGTCAAATGCAATTCGAAAACCTAATTGAATCAAATGAAAGTCAATCGCATTCTAGAAAGCTACTTGAATCAAAAGAAAGTTAAACACAATCAAACAAAGCTAATTGAATCAAATGAAAGTCAAACACATTCAATCAAAGCCTTTTGAATCAAATGAAAGTCAAATGCGTTTAACAAAGCTAATTGAATAAAATGAAAGTCAAATGCATTCTAGAAAGCTAATTGAATCAAAAGAAAGTTAAACACAATCAAACTAAGCTAATTGAATCAAATGAAAGTCAAACACATTCAAACAAAGCTTTTTGAATCAAATGAATGTCAATTGCATTCAAAAAATGCTAATTGAATCAAATGAAAGTCAAATGCATTTTACAGATATGGAATCAATAGAAAAGTCAAACACATTCAAACAAATCTAATTGAATCAAATGATAGTTTAATGCATTCAACAAAAGCTAATTGAATCAAATGAAAGCAAAACACATTCAAACAAAGCTTTTTGAATCAAATTAAAGTCAAATACATTCGACAAATCTAATTTAATCAAATGAAAGTCAAATGCATTCTACAAAGCTAATTGAATCAAATGAAAATTAAATGCATTCTACAAAGCTAATTGAATCAAATGAATGTCAAACACATTCAAACAAAGCTTTTTGAATCAAATGAAAGTCAAATGCTTTCAAACAAAGCTAATTGAATCAAATGAAAGTCAAATGCATTCTACAAAGCTAATTGAATCAAATGAAACTCAAACACATTCAAACAAAGCTTTTTAAATCAAATAAAAGTCAACTGCTTTCAACAAAGCTAATTGAATCAAATGAAAGTCAAATGCATTCTACAAAGCTAATTGAATCAATTGAAGTTCAAATACATTCAAACAAAGCTTTTTTGAATCAAAAGCAAGTCAAATGCTTTCAACAAAGCTAATTGAATCAAATGAAAGTCAAATGCATTCAATGAAGCTAATTGAATCAAATGAAAGTCAAACACATTCAAACAAAGCTTTTTAAATCAAATGAAAGTCAAACACATTCAAACAAAGCCAATTGAATCAAATGAAAATCTAATGCATTTTACAAAGCTAATTGAATCAAATGTAAGTCAAACATATTCAAATAAAGCTTTTTGAATTAAAAGAAAGTCAAATGCTTTCAACAAAACTAATTGAATCAATTGAAAATCAAATGCATTCTACAAAGCTAATTGAATCAAATGAAACTCAAACACATTCAAACAAAGCTTTTTGATTCAAATGAAAGTCAAATGCTTTCAACAAAGCTAATTGAATCAAATAAAAGTTAAATGCATTCTAAAAGGCTTATTGAATCAAATGAAAGTCAAACTCATTCAAAGAAAGCTTTTTGAATCAAATGAAAAACAAAATGCCTTCAACAAAGCTAATTGAATAAAAAAAAAGTCAAATGCATTCTACAACGCTAATTGAATCAAATGAAAGTCAAACACATTCAAACAAAGCTTTTTGAATTAAAAGAAAGTCAAATGCATTTCACAAAGCTAATTGAATCAAATGAAAGTCAAACGCATTCTAGAAAGCTAATTGAATAAAATGAAAGTTAAACACAATCAAACAAAGCTAATTGAATCAAATGAAAGTCAAACACATTCGAACAAAGCTTTTTGAAACAAATGAAAGTCAAATGCATTCAACAAAGCTAATTGAATCAAATGAAAGTCAAACACTTTCAAACAAAGCTTTTTGAACCAAATGAAAGTCAAACACATTCAAACAAAGCTTTTTGAAACAAATGAAAGTCAAATGCATTCAACAAAGCTAATTGAATCAAATGAAAGTCAAATGCATTATAAAAGGCTTATTGAATAAAATGAAAGTTAAACACATTCAAAGAAAGCTTTTTGAATTAAATGAAAGTTAAATGCCTTCAACAAAGCTAATTGAATCAAATGAAAGTCAAACACATTCAATCAAAGCTTTTTGAATCAAATGAAAGTCAAATGCAATTCGAAAATCTAATTGAATCAAATGAAAGTCAATCGCATTCTAGAAAGCTAATTGAATCAAAAGAAAGTTAAACACAATCAAACAAAGCTAATTGAATCAAATGAAAGTCAAACACATTCAATCAAAGCTTTTTGAATCAAATGAAAGTCAAATGCGTTTAACAAAGCTAATTGAATAAAATGAAAGTCAAATGCATTCTAGAAAGCTAATTGAATCAAAAGAAAGTTAAACACAATCAAACTAAGCTAATTGAATCAAATGAAAGTCAAACACATTCAAACAAAGCTTTTTGAATCAAATGAATGTCAATTGCATTCAAAAATGCTAATTGAATCAAATGAAAGTCAAATGCATTTTACAGATATTGAATCAATAGAAAGTCAAACACATTCAAACAAATCTAATTGAATCAAACGATAGTTTAATACATTCAACAAAAGCTAATTGAATCAAATGAAAGCAAAACACATTCAAACAAAGCTTTTTGAATCAAATTAAAGTCAAATACATTCAACAAATCTAATTTAATCAAATGTAAGTCAAAAGCATTCTACAAAGCTAATTGAATCAAATGAAAATCAAATGCATTCTACAAAGCCAATTGAATCAAATGAATGTCAAACACATTCAAACAAAGTTTTTTGAATCAAACGAAAGTCAAATGCTTTCAACAAAGCCAATTGAATCAAATGAAAGTCAAATGCATTCTACGAAGCTAATTGAATCAAATGAAACTCAAACACATTCAAAACAAAGCTTTTTTAAATCAAATAAAAGTCAACTGCTTTTCAACAAAGCTAATTGAATCAAATGAAAGTCAAATGCATTCTACAAAGCTAATTGAATCAATTGAAGGTCAAATACATTAAAACAAAGCTTTTTGAATCAAAAGCAAGTCAAAATGCTTTCAACAAAGCTAATAGAATCAAATGAAAGTCAAATGCATTCAATGAAGCTAATTGAATCAAATGAAAGTCAAACACATTCAAACAAAGCTTTTTAAATCAAATGAAAGTCAAACACATTCAAACAAAGCCAATTGAATCAAATGAAAATCTAATGCATTTTACAAAGCTAATTGAATCAAATGTAAGACAAACATATTCAAATAAAGCTTTTTGAATTAAAAAGAAAGTCAAATGCTTTCAACAAAACTAATTGAATCAATTGAAAATCAAATGCATTCTACAAAGCTAATTGAATCAAATGAAACTCAAACACATTCAAACAAAGCTTTTTGATTAAAAATGAAAGTCAAATGCTTTCAACAAAGCTAATTGAATCAAATGAAAGTTAAATGCATTCTAAAAGGCTTATTGAATCAAATGAAAGTCAAACACATTCAAAAGAAAGCTTTTTGAATCAAATGAAAAAACAAATGCCTTCAACAAAGCGAATTGAATAAAAAAAAAAGTCAAATGCATTCTACAACGCTAATTGAATCAAATGAAAGTCAAACACATTCAAACAAAGCTTTTTGAATTAAAAGAAGTCAAATGCATTTCACAAAGCTAATTGAATCAAATGAAAGTCAAACGCATTCTAGAAAGCTAAATTGAATAAAAAGAAAGTTAAACACAATCAAACAAAGCTAATTGAATCAAATGAAAGTCAAACACATTCAAACAAAGCTTTTTGAAACAAATGAAAGTCAAATGCATTCAACAAAGCTAATTGAATCAAATGAAAGTCAAACACTTTCAAACAAAGCTTTTTGAACCAAAATGAAAGTCAAACACATTCAAACAAAGCTTTTTGAAACAAATGAAAGTCAAATGCATTCAACAAAGCTAATTGAATCAAATGAAAGTCAAATGCATTATAAAAGGCTTATTGAATTCAAATGAAAGTTAAACACATTCAAAGAAAGCTTTTTTGAATCAAATGAAAGTTAAATTCCTTCAACAAAGCTAATTGAATCAATTGAAAGTCAAACACATTCAATCAAAGCTTTTTGAATCAAATGAAAGTCAAATGCAATTCGAAAATCTAATTGAATCAAATGAAAGTCAATCGCATTCTAGAAAGCTAATTGAATCAAAAGAAAGTTAAACACAATCAAACAAAGCTAATTGAATCAAATGAAAGTCAAACACATTCAATCAAAGCTTTTTTGAATCAAATGAAAGTCAAATGCGTTTAACAAAGCTAATTGAATAAAATGAAAGTCAAATGCATTCTAGAAAGCTAATTGAATCAAAAGAAAGTTAAACACAATCAAACTAAGCTAATTGAATCAAATGAAAGTCAAACACATTCAAACAAAGCTTTTTGAATCAAATGAATGTCAATTGCATTCAAAAATGCTAATTGAATCAAATGAAAGTCAAATGCATTTTACAGATATTGAATCAATAGAAAGTCAAACACATTTCAAACAAATCTAATTGAATCAAATGATAGTTTAATGCATTCAACAAAAGCTAATTGAATCAAATGAAAGCAAAAACACATTCAAACAAAGCTTTTTGAATCAAATTAAAGTCAAATACATTCAACAAATCTAATTTAATCAAATGAAAGTCAAAAGCATTCTACAAAGCTAATTGAATCAAATGAAAATCAAATGCATTCTAAAAGGCTAATTGAATCAAATGAAGTCAAACACATTCAAACAAGCTTTTCGAATCAAATGAAAGTCAAATGCATTCAAATAAGGCTATTGAATCAAATGAAAGTCAAACACATTGTACAAAGCTAATTGAATCAAATGAAAGTCAAACACATTCAAACAAAGCTTTTTGAATCAAACGAAAGTCAAATGCTTTCAACAAAGCTAATTGAATCAAATGAAAGTCAAATGCATTCTACAAAGCTAATTGAATCAATAAAACTCAAACACATTCAACAAAGCTTTTTAAATCAAATAAAAGTCAACTGCTTTCAACAAAGCTAATAGAATCAAATGAAAGTCAAATGCATTCAATGAAGCTAATTGAATCAAATGAAAGTCAAACACATTCAAACAAAGCTTTTTAAATCAAATGAAAGTCAAACACATTCAAAAAAGCCAATTGAATCAAATGAAAATCTAATGCATTTTACAAAGCTAATTGAATCAAATGTAAGTCAAACATATTCAAATAAAGCTTTTTGAATTAAAAGAAAGTCAAATGCTTTCAACAAACTAATTGAATCAATTGAAAATCAAATGCATTCTACAAAGCTAATTGAATCAAATGAAACTCAAACACATTCAAACAAAGCTTTTGATTCAAATGAAAGTCAAATGCTTTCAACAAAGCTAATTGAATCAAATGAAAGTTAAATGCATTCTAAAAGGCTTATTGAATCAAATGAAAGTCAACACATTCAAAGAAAGTTTTTGAATCAAATGAAAAACAAATGCCTTCAACAAAGCGAATTGAATAAAAAAAAGTCAAATGCATTCTACAACGCTAATTGAATCAAATGAAAGTCAAACACATTCAAACAAAGCTTTTTGAATTAAAAGAAAGTCAAATGCATTTCACAAAGCTAATTGAATCAAATGAAAGTCAAACGCATTCTAGAAAGCTAATTGAATAAAAAGAAAGTTAAACACAATCAAACAAAGCTAATTGAATCAAATGAAAGTCAAACACATTCAAACAAAGCTTTTTGAAACAAATGAAAGTCAAATGCATTCAACAAAGCTAATTGAATCAAATGAAAGTCAAACACTTTCAAACAAAGCTTTTTGAACCAAATGAAAGTCAAACACATTCAAACAAAGCTTTTTGAAACAAATGAAAGTCAAATGCATTCAACAAAGCTAATTGAATCAAATGAAAGTCAAATGCATTATAAAAGGCTTATTGAATCAAATGAAAGTTAAACACATTCAAAGAAAGCTTTTTGAATCAAATGAAAGTTAAATGCCTTCAACAAAGCTAATTGAATCAAATGAAAGTCAAACACATTCAATCAAAGCTTTTTGAATCAAATGAAAGTCAAATGCAATTCGAAAATCTAATTGAATCAAATGAAAGTCAATCGCATTCTAGAAAGCTAATTGAATCAAAAGAAAGTTAAACACAATCAAACAAAGCTAATTGAATCAAATGAAAGTCAAACACATTCAATCAAAGCTTTTTGAATCAAATGAAAGTCAAATGCGTTTAACAAAGCTAATTGAATAAAATGAAAGTCAAATGCATTCTAGAAAGCTAATTGAATCAAAAGAAAGTTAAACACAATCAAACTAAGCTAATTGAATCAAATGAAAGTCAAACACATTCAAACAAAGCTTTTTGAATCAAATGAATGTCAATTGCATTCAAAAATGCTAATTGAATCAAATGAAAGTCAAATGCATTTTACAGATATTGAATCAATAGAAAGTCAAACACATTCAAACAAATCTAATTGAATCAAATGATAGTTTAATGCATTCAAAAGCTAATTGAATCAAATGAAAGCAAAACACATTCAAACAAAGCTTTTTGAATCAAATTAAAGTCAAATACATTCAACAAATCTAATTTAATCAAATGAAAGTCAAAAGCATTCTACAAAGCTAATTGAATCAAATGAAAATCAAATGCATTCTAAAAGGCTAATTGAATCAAATGAAAGTCAACACATTCAAACATAGCTTTTGAATCAAATGAAAGTCAAATGCATTCAAATAAGGTATTGAATCAAATGAAAGTCAAACACATTGTACAAAGCTAATTGAATCAAATGAAAGTCAAACACATTCAAACAAAGCTTTTTGAATCAAACGAAAGTCAAATGCTTTCAACAAAGCTAATTGAATCAAATGAAAGTCAAATGCATTCTACAAAGCTAATTGAATCAAATGAACTCAAACACATTCAAACAAAGCTTTTTAAATCAAATAAAAGTCAATGCTTTCAACAAAGCTAATTGAATCAAATGAAAGTCAAATGCATTCAATGAAGCTAATTGAATCAAATGAAAGTCAAACACATTCAAACAAAGCTTTTTAAATCAAATGAAAGTCAAACACATTCAAACAAAGCCAATTGAATCAAATGAAAATCTAATGCATTTTACAAAGCTAATTGAATCAAATGTAAGTCAAACATATTCAAATAAAGCTTTTTGAATTAAAAGAAAGTCAAATGCTTTCAACAAAACTAATTGAATCAATTGAAAATCAAATGCATTCTACAAAGCTAATTGAATCAAATAAAACTCAAACACATTCAAACAAAGCTTTTGATTCAAATGAAAAGTCAAATGCTTTCAACAAAGCTAATTGAATCAAATGAAAGTTAAATGCATTCTAAAAGGCTTATTGAATCAAATGAAAGTCAAACACATTCAAAGAAAGCTTTTTGAATCAAATGAAAAACAAATGCCTTCAACAAAGCTAATTGAATAAAAAAAAGTCAAATGCATTCTACAACGCTAATTGAATCAAATGAAAGTCAAACACATTCAAACAAAGCTTTTTGAATTAAAAAAAAGTCAAATGCATTTCACAAAGCTAATTGAATCAAATGAAAGTCAAACGCATTCTAGAAAGCTAATTGAATAAAAGAAAGTTAAACACAATCAAACAAAGCTAATTGAATCAAATGAAATTCAAACACATTCAAACAAAGCTTTTTGAAACAAATGAAAGTCAAATGCATTCAACAAAGCTAATTGAATCAAATGAAAGTCAAACACTTTCAACAAAGCTTTTTGAACCAAATGAAAGTCAAACAATTCAAACAAAGCTTTTTGAAACAAATGAAAGTCAAATGCATTCAACAAAGCTAATTGAATCAAATGAAAGTCAAATGCA
>NW_018744869.1:0-51178 GCF_001683475.1 Chenopodium quinoa
CCTGAACGAGTGACGGTTGATGAAGTTCTGAAAATCCTGTGTAGTCGGCTTGTCAGAACAGGCGGTAGGCAGAAAAAGTCCAAAATGTCAGAGCAAGTTCAGGGGTCCGAATGTTCTCAAATAGTTCTCAAAGTGGGAAAAATGACTCAAGGCAACTCTCCCTTATATAGGCGAAGTGAGAAGGCGAAGGGTCACTTCCAAAATTCAAAATTTGGGCGTGAAAATCTCTCGTCCTTTCGCCGACTAACACCTGTAGCAGGTCGCCGCCCGTTACTGTGCGACACCTGTCACAGGTAACACGTGACCAGTCACGTGCCACCTGTGAGGGGCAAATGATTAGGGGATTTTGCTCCCACCAATCGGAATGCGTCAAGTGGACCAATCAGGTCCTGCCAAGTGTCTCCTAGTTCGAACTGTCAGGACTTGCCACGTGGCACGCGCTTATTCGTCCACCTTGGACCTGTTATGTCACGACATGTGGCATACTCCATGCCTAATGGAGAACCCGGCCACCCAGGCCCAACTTCCGAGGGAAGCCCAATCAGCCCTAGGTTTACCTAAACCTAGGATGGACACGTTTCCCAAGGTTATAAATACCTCCCTTAATCCTCATTAAGGGGGGACGCGAAAAAACATTACGGAACACACTAATAACCGGCTGATCTCGCTAACAAAGCAGATTACCTACATTAAACACTCTCACCTAGAGAGACCATATTACTTTAATTTCCGCATTAATTACTCCTTAATCAGGTACTAACTTGACCGTTGGAGGCGGAGCTCACAGGAGTTTATTTTGCAGTTACAGGCGTCCGGTTCCAAGTCTCGAATTGTAACTCAGGACATCAGAAAACCCCGAAACACTTTCTACAAAGCTAATTAAATCAAATGAAAGTCAAAAACATTCCAACAAATCTAGTTGAATCAAATGAAAGTCAAACACATTCAAACAAAGCTGATTAGATCAAATGTAATCAAACACATTCAAACAGAGCTTTTTGAATCAAATAATAGTCAAATGCATTCAACAAAGCTAATTGAATCAAATGAAAGTCAAAAGCATCTAAAAAACTAATTAAATCAAATGAAAGTCAAACACATTCAGACAAAGTTATTTGAATCAAATGAAAGTCAAACACATTCAAACAAAGCTGATTAGATCAAATGTAAGTCAAACACATTCAAACAGAGCTTTTTGAATCAAATTAAAATTAAATGCATTCAACAAAGCTAATTGAATCAAACGAAAGTCAAACATCTAATAAAATCTAATTAAATCAAATAAAAGTAAAACACATTCAGACAAAGCTATTTAAATCAAATGAAATTCAAACGCATTCTACAAATCTAATTGAATCAAATGAAAGTAAAAACATCTAAAAAATTCAAATTAAATCAATAAAAGGTCAAACACATTCAAACAAAACTATTTGAATCAAATGAAAGTCAAAAGCATTCTATAAAGCTAATTGAATCAAATGAAAGTCAAACACATTCAAACAAAGCTAATTGAATCAAATGAAAGTAAAACACATTCAAACAAACCTAATTGAATCAAATGAAAAGTCAAAGACATTCAAACAGAGCTAATTGAATCAAATGAAAGTCAAACACATTCAAACAGAGCTTTTTGAATCAAATGAAAGTCAAATGCATTCAACAAAGCTAGTTGAATCAAATGAAAGTCAAACACATTCAAACACAGCTATTTGAATCAAATGAAAGTCAAATACTTTCTACAAAGCTAATTGAATCAAATGAAAGTCAAAACATTCCAACAAAGCCAATTGAATCAAATGAAAGTCAAACACATTCAAACAAACTTAATTGAATCATATGAAAGTCAAAAACATTCAAACAAAGCTAATTGAATCAAATGAAAGTCAAACATTCAAACAAAATTGATTAGATCAAATGTAATTCAAACACATTCAAACAGAGCTTTTTGAATTAAATTTAAGTCAAATGCATTCAACAAAGCTAATTGAATCAAACAAAAGTCAAAAACATCTAAAAAAATCAACTTAAATCAAATGAAAGTCAAACACATTCAGACAAAGCTATTTGAATCAAATTAAATTCAAATGTATCTACAAATCTAATTGAATAATATGAAAGTAAAAAACATTTGAACAAAGCTAAATGAATCAAATGAAAGTCAAACACATTCAAACAAACCTATCTGAATCAAATGAAAGTAAACACATTCAAACAAACCTAATTGAATCAAATGAAAGTCAAAGACATTCAAACAGAGCTAATTGAATCAAATGAAAGTCAAACACATCCAAACAAAGCTAATTTAATCAAATGTAAGTCAAACACATTCAAACAGAGCTTTTGAATCAAATGAAAGTCAAATGCATTCAACAAAGCTAGTTGAATCAAATGAAAGTCAAACACATTCAAACACAGCTATTTGAATCAAATGAAAGTCAAATGCTTTCTACAAAGCTAATTGAATCAAATGAAAGTCAAAACATTCCAACAAAGCCAATTGAATCAAATGAAAGTCAAACACATTCAAACAAACTTAATTAAATCATATGAAAGTCAAAAACATTCAAACAAAGCTAATTGAATCAAATGAAAGTCAAACACATTCAAACAAAATTGATTAGATCAAATGTAATTCAAACACATTCAAACAGAGCTTTTTGAATTAAATTTAAGTCAAATGCATTCAACAAAGCTAATTGAATCAAACAAAAGTCAAAAACATCTAAAAAAATCAACTTAAATCAAATGAAAGTCAAACACATTCAGATAAAGCTATTTGAATCAAATGAAATTCAAATGCATTCTACAAATCTAATTGAATAATATGAAAGTAAAAAACATTTGAACAAAGCCAAATGAATCAAATGAAAGTCAAACACATTCAAACAAACCTATCTGAATCAAATGAAAGTCAAACACATTCAAACAGTGCTAATTGAATAAAATGAAAGTCAAACACATTGAAAAGGAGCTTTTTGAATCAAATGAAGGTCAAATGCATTTAAGAAAGCTAATTGAATCAAATGAAAGTCAAACACATTCAACAAAGCTAATTGAATCAAATGTAAGGCAAACACATTCAAATAAAGCTTTTTGAATCAAATGAAAGTCAAATACATTCAACAAATCTAATTGAATCAAATGAAAGTCAAAAACATCTTAAAAAAACCTAATTAAATCAAATGAAAGTCAAACACATTCAAACAAAGCTATTTGTATCAAATGAAAGTCAAATGCATTCTACAAAGCTAATTGAATCAAATGAAAGTCAAATGCAATCTACAAAGCTAATTGAATCAAATGAATTTTAAACACATTCAAACAAACCTAATAGAATCAAATGAAAGAACGAACACATTCAAAATGAGCTAATTGAATCAAATAAAAGTCAAACCCATTCAAAAAGATCTTTTTGAATCAAATTAAGGTCAAATTTAATCTACAAAGCTAATTGAATCAATTGAAAGTTAAACACATTCAAACAAAGCTATTTGAATGAAAATGTAAGTCAAACACATTCAAACAGAGCTTTTTGAATCAAATGAAAGTCAAATGCATTCAACAAAGCTAATTGAATCAAATTAAAGTCAAAAATATCCAAAAAAAACCAAATTAAATCAAAATGAAAGTCAATCACATTCAGACAAAGCTATTTGAATCAAATGAAAGTCAAATGCATTCTACAAAGCTAATTAAATCAAATGAAAGTCAAAAACATTCGAACAAAGCCAATTGAATCAAATGAAAGTCAAACACATTTAAACAAACCTAATTGAATCAAATGAAAGTCAAAATCATTCAAACAGAGCTAATTAAATAAAATGAAAGTCAAACACATTCAAAAAGAGCTTTTTGAATCAAATGAAGGTCAAACGCAATCTACAAAGCTAATTAAATCAAATGAAAGTCAAACACATTGAAACAAAGCTAATTGGATAAAACTTAAGTCAAACACAATCAAATAGAGCTTTTTGAATAAAATGAAAGTCAAATGCGTTCAACAAACCTAATTGAATCAAACGAAAGTCAAAAACATCTAAAAAAATCTAATTAAATCAAATGAAAGTCAAACACATTCAGACAAAGCTATTTGTATCAACTGAAAGTCATATGCATTCTACAAATCTAATTGAATCAAATGATAGTAAAAAACATCTAAAAAATTCAAATTAAATCAATAAAAGGTCAAACACATTCAAACAAAAACTATTTGAATCAAATGAAAGTCAAATGCATTCTATAAAGCTAATTGAATCTAATGAAAGTCAAACACATTCAAACAAAGCTAATTGAATCAAATGAAAGTAAAACACATTAAAACAAACCTAATTGAATCAAATGAAAGTCAAACACATTCAAACAGAGCTAATTGAATCAAATGAAAGTCAAACACATTCAAAAAGAGTTTTTTGAATCAAATGAAGGTCAAATGCAATCTGCAAAGCTAATCAAATCAAATGAAAGTCAAACACATTCAAACAAAGCTAATTGAATCAAACGTAAGTCAAATACATTCAAACAAATCTTTTTGAACCAAATGAAAGTCAAATGCATTCAACAAAGCTCATTGAATCAAATGAAAGTAAAAAACAACTAAAAAAATGTAATTAAATCAAATGAAAGTCAAACACATTCAAACAAAGCTATTTGAATCAAATGAAAGTCAAATGCATTCAACAAATCTAATTGAATCAAATGATAGTAAAAAACATTTAAACAAAGCCAATTGAATCAAATGAAAGTCAAACACATTCAAACAAACCTAATTGAATCAAATGAAAGTCAAAACACATTCAAACAAAGCTAATTGAATCAAATGAAAGTAAAACACATTAAAACAAACCTTATTGAATAAAATGAAAGTCAAACACATTCAAACAGAGCTAATTGAATCAAATTAAAGTCAAACACATTCAAAAAGAGTTTTTTTGAATTTTGAGGTCAAATGCAATCTGCAAAGCTAATCAAATCAAATGAAAGTCAAAGACATTCAAACAAAGCTAATTGAATCAAATGTAAGTCAAATACATTCAAACAAAGCTTTTTGAATCAAATGAAAGTCAAATGCATTCAACAAAGGTCATTGAATCAAATGAAAGTCAAATGCATTCTACAAAGCTAATTAAATCAGCTTTGTTAAGAGGACGACTCCTCCCCTCTCCCGGAGGGGCCCGCCTCCTCTCTTTGAAAAGGAGCAGATTTGTTAACTGTTAAATTGGAAGGGGTCACTATGACTCCCCCACAGAATTGTCGGCATCCAGGCCGCCTTGTCTCACTTCAACATCTGGCGCCTGGTCAGATGTTTCACTAATCGGCACCCTGTGGGAGGAGCCGTCTGAATTTGAGATCCTAGCTGTCTTTTTCGTTCTGGCCATCCTGCTCTGCATAGACACAGATACAGTCGGACTTTGTATAAAGGGCAAAGATGGGTCCGGAAAAGGGCAGGCGTCATTCCTAGTCCTAGATTCAGCCGTCCCCGGTGACCGGCTGATCACTAACCTAGGTCGTGTTGTGTGCTTCCGTGGTGCCATTTCAGAAAATAAAAAGAAAATTAAGAGTAAGAGAACTGAGTTACCTGAACGAGTGACGGTTGATGAAGTTCTGAAAATCCTGTGTAGTCGGCTTGTCAGAACAGGCGGTAGGCAGAAAAAGTCCAAAATGTCAGAGCAAGTTCAGGGGTCCGAATGTTCTCAAATAGTTCTCAAAGTGGGAAAATGACTCAAGGCAACTCTCCCTTATATAGGCGAAGTGAGAAGGCGAAGGGTCACTTCCAATATTCAAAATTTGGGCGTGAAAATCTCTCGTCCTTTCGCCGACTAACACCTGTAGCAGGTCGCCGCCCGTTACTGTGCGACACCTGTCACAGGTAACACGTGACCAGTCACGTGCCACCTGTGAGGGGCAAATGATTAGGGGATTTTGCTCCCACCAATCGGAATGCGTCAAGTGGACCAATCAGGTCCTGCCAAGTGTCTCCTAGTTCGAACTGTCAGGACTTGCCACGTGGCACGCGCTTATTCGTCCACCTTGGACCTGTTATGTCACGACATGTGGCATACTCCATGCCTAATGGAGAACCCGGCCACCCAGGCCCAACTTCCGAGGGAAGCCCAATCAGCCCTAGGTTTACCTAAACCTAGGATGGACACGTTTCCCAAGGTTATAAATACCTCCCTTAATCCTCATTAAGGGGGTACGCGAAAAACATTACGGAACACACTAATAACCGGCTGATCTCGCTAACAAAGCAGATTACCTACATTAAACACTCTCACCTAGAGAGACCATATTACTTTAATTTCCGCATTAATTACTCCTTAATCAGGTACTAACTTGACCGTTGGAGGCGGAGCTCACAGGAGTCTCCGTTATTTTGCAGGTACAGGCGTCCGGTTCCAGTCTCGGAATTGTAACTCTCCCGCAGGACATCAGAAAACCCCGAAACACTTTCTACAAAGCTAATTAAATCAAATGAAAGTCAAAAACATTCCAACAAATCTAATTGAATCAAATGAAAGTCAAACACATTCAAACAAAGCTGATTAGATCAAATGTAAGTCAAACACATTCAAACAGAGCTTTTTGAATCAAATTATAGTCAAATGCATTCAACAAAGCTAATTGAATCAAATGAAAGTCAAAAGCATCTAAAAAACTAATTAAATCAAATGAAAGTCAAACACATTCAGACAAAGTTATTTGAATCAAATGAAAGTCAAACACATTCAAACAAAGCTGATTAGATCAAATGTAAGTCAAACACATTCAAACAGAGCTTTTTGAATCAAATTAAAATTAAATGCATTCAACAAAGCTAATTGAATCAAACGAAAGTCAAAAACATCTAATAAAATCTAATTAAATCAAATAAAAGTAAAACACATTCAGACAAAGCTATTTGAATCAAATGAAATTCAAACGCATTCTACAAATCTAATTGAATCAAATGAAAGTAAAAACATCTAAAAAATTCAAATTAAATCAATAAAAGGTCAAACACATTCAAACAAAACTATTTGAATCAAATGAAAGTCAAAAGCATTCTATAAAGCTAATTGAATCAAATGAAAGTCAAACACATTCAAACAAAGCTAATTGAATCAAATGAAAGTAAAACACATTCAAACAAACCTAATTGAATCAAATGAAAGTCAAAGACATTCAAACAGAGCTAATTGAATCAAATGAAAGTCAAACACATTCAAACAGAGCTTTTTGAATCAAATGAAAGTCAAATGCATTCAACAAAGCTAGTTGAATCAAATGAAAGTCAAACACATTCAAACACAGCTATTTGAATCAAATGAAAGTCAAATACTTTCTACAAAGCTAATTGAATCAAATGAAAGTCAAAACATTCCAACAAAGCCAATTGAATCAAATGAAAGTCAAACACATTCAAACAAACTTAATTGAATCATATGAAAGTCAAAAACATTCAAACAAAGCTAATTGAATCAAATGAAAGTCAAACACATTCAAACAAAATTGATTAGATCAAATGTAATTCAAACACATTCAAACAGAGCTTTTTGAATTAAATTTAAGTCAAATGCATTCAACAAAGCTAATTGAATCAAACAAAAGTCAAAAACATCTAAAAAAATCAACTTACATCAAATGAAAGTCAAACAAATTCAGACAAAGCTATTTGAATCAAATGAAATTCAAATGTATTCTACAAATCTAATTGAATAATATGAAAGTAAAAAACATTTGAACAAAGCCAAATGAATCAAATGAAAGTCAAACACATTCAAACAAACCTATCTGAATCAAATGAAAGTAAAACACATTCAAACAAACCTAATTGAATCAAATGAAAGTCAAAGACATTCAAACAGAGCTAATTGAATCAAATGAAAGTCAAACACATCCAAACAAAGCTAATTTAATCAAATGTAAGTCAAACACATTCAAACAGAGCTTTTTGAATCAAATGAAAGTCAAATGCATTCAACAAAGCTAGTTGAATCAAATGAAAGTCAAACACATTCAAACACAGCTATTTGAATCAAATGAAAGTCAAATGCTTTCTACAAAGCTAATTGAATCAAATGAAAGTCAAAACATTCCAACAAAGCCAATTGAATCAAATGAAAGTCAAACACATTCAAACAAACTTAATTGAATCATATGAAAGTCAAAAACATTCAAACAAAGCTAATTGAATCAAATGAAAGTCAAACACATTCAAACACATTAAACTATTTGAATCAAGTGAAAGTCAAAAGCATTCTATAAATCTAATTGAATGAAATGAAAGTCAAACACATTCAAACAAAGCTAATTGAATCAAGTGAAAGTAAAACACATTCAAACAAACCTAATTAAATCAAGTGAAAGTCAAACACATTCAAACAGAGCTAATTGAATCAAATGAAAGTCAAACACATTCAAACAAAGGTAATTGAATCAAATGTAAGTCAAACACATCCAAACATAGCTTTTTGAATCAAATGAAAGTCAAATGCATTTAACAAAGCTAATTGAATGAAATGAAAGTCAAAAACATCTAAAAAACCTAATTAAATCAAATGAAAGTCAAACACATTCAGACAAAGCTATTTGAATCGAATGAAAGTCAAATGCTTCTACAAATCTATTTGAATCAAATGGAAGTAAATAACAGTTGAATAAAGCCAATTGAATCCAATGAAAGTCAAACATATTCAAACAAAGCTTTTTGAATCAACTGAAAGTCAAATGCATTCAACAAAGCTAATTGAATCAAATGAAAGTCAAAAAACAACTAAAAAAATCTAATTAAATCAAATGAAAGTCAAACACATTCAGACAAAGCTATTTGAATCAGATGAAAGTCAAATGCATTCTACAAATCTAATTGAATCAAATGAAAGTAAAAAACATTTGAACAAAGCCAATTGAATCAAATGAAAGTCAAACACATTCAAACAAACCTATCTGAATCAAATGAAAGTCAAACACATTCAAACAGTGCTAATTGAATAAAATGAAAGTCAAACACATTAAAAACAAACCTAATAGAATCAAATGAAAGACGAACACATTCAAAATGAGCTAATTGAATCAAATAAAAGTCAAACCCATTCAAAAAGATCTTTTTGAATCAAATTAAGGTCAAATTTAATCTACAAAGCTAATTGAATCAATTGAAAGTTAAACACATTCAAACAAGCTATTTGAATGAAATGTAAGTCAAACACATTCAAACAGAGCTTTTTGAATCAAATGAAAGTCAAATGCATTCAACAAAGCTAATTGAATCAAATTAAAGTCAAAAATATCCAAAAAAAACCTAATTAAATAAAATGGAAGTCAATCACATTCAGACAAAGCTATTTGAATCAAATGAAAGTCAAATGCATTCTACAAAGCTAATTAAATCAAATGAAAGTCAAAAACATTCGAACAAAGCCAATTCAATCAAATGAAAGTCAAACACATTCAAACAAACCTAATTGAATCAAATGAAAGTCATAATCATTCAAACAGAGCTAATTAAATAAAATGAAAGTCAAACACATTCAAAAAGAGCTTTTTGAATCAAATGAAGGTCAAACACAATCTACAAAGCTAATCAAATCAAATGAAAGTCAAACACATTCAAACAAACCTAATTGAATCAAATGTAAGTCAAATACATTCAAACAAAGCTTTTTGAATCAAATGAAAGTCAAATGCATTCAACAAAGGTCATTGAATCAAATGAAAGTCAAAAAAACTCTAAAAAAAATCCAATTAAATCAAATGAAAGTCAAACACATTCAGACAAAGCTATTTGAATCAAATGAAATTCAAATGCATTCTACAAATCTAATTGAATAATATGAAAGTAAAAAACATTTGAACAAAGCCAATTGAATCAAATGAAAGTCAAACACATTCAAACAAACCTATCTGAATCAAATGGAAGTCAAACACATTCAAACAGTGCTAATTGAATAAAATGAAAGTCAAACACATTGAAAAAGATCTTTTTGAATCAAATGAAGGTCAAATGCATTTAAGAAAGCTAATTGAATCAAATGAAAGTCAAACACATTCAAACAAAGCTAACTGAATCAACTGTAAGTCAAACACATTCAAATAAAGCTTTTTGAATCAAATGAAAGTCAAATACATTCAACAAATCTAATTGAATCAAATGAAAGTCAAAAACATCTAAAAAAACCTAATTAAATCAAATGAAAGTCAAACACATTCAAACAAAGCTATTTGTATCAAATGAAAGTCAAATGCATTCTACAAAGCTAATTGAATCAAATGAAAGTCAAATGCAATCTACAAAGCTAATTGAATCAAATGAAATTTAAACACATTCAAACAAACCTAATAGAATCAAATGAAAGACGAACACATTCAAAATGAGCTAATTGAATCAAATAAAAGTCAAACCCATTCAAAAAGATCTTTTTGAATCAAATTAAGGTCAAATTTAATCTACAAAGCTAATTGAATCAATTGAAAGTTAAACACATTCAAACAAAGCTATTTGAATGAAATGTAAGTCAAACACATTCAAACAGAGCTTTTTGAATCAAATGAAAGTCAAATGCATTCAACAAAGCTAATTGAATCAAATTAAAGTCAAAAATATCCAAAAAAAACCTAATTAAATCAAATGAAAGTCAATCACATTCAGACAAAGCTATTTGAATCAAATGAAAGTCAAATGCATTCTACAAAGCTAATTAAATCAAATGAAAGTCAAAAACATTAGAACAAAGCTAATTGAATCAAATGAAAGTCAAACACATTCAAACAAACCTAATTGAATCAAATGAAAGTCAAAATCATTCAAACAGAGCTAATTAAATAAAATGAAAGTCAAACACATTCAAAAAGAGCTTTTTGAATCAAATGAAGGTCAAACACAATCTACAAAGCTAATCAAATCAAATGAAAGTCAAACACATTCAAACAAACCTAATTGAATCAAATGTAAGTCAAATACATTCAAAGAAAGCTTTTTGAATCAAATGAAAGTAAAATGCATTCAACAAAGGTCATTGAATCAAATGAAAGTAAAAAACATCTAAAAAAATCCAATTAAATCAAATGAAAGTCAAACACATTCAGACAAAGCTATTTGAATCAAATGAAATTCAAATGCATTCTACAAATCTAATTGAATAATATGAAAGTAAAAAACATTTGAACAAAGCCAATTGAATCAAATGAAAGTCAAACACATTCAAACAAACCTATCTGAATCAAATGGAAGTCAAACACATTCAAACAGTGCTAATTGAATAAAATGAAAGTCAAACACATTGAAAAAGAGCTTTTTGAATCAAATGAAGGTCAAATGCATTTAAGAAAGCTAATTGAATCAAATGAAAGTCAAACACATTCAAACAAAGCTAACTGAATCAACTGTAAGTCAAACACATTCAAATAAAGCTTTTTGAATCAAATGAAAGTCAAATACATTCAACAAATCTAATTGAATCAAATGAAAGTCAAATACATTCAACAAATCTAATTGAATCAAATGAAAGTCAAAAACATCTAAAAAACCTAATTAAATCAAATGAAAGTCAAACACATTCAAACAAAGCTATTTGTATCAAATGAAAGTCAAATGCATTCTACAAAGCTAATTGAATCAAATGAAAGTCAAATGCAATCTACAAAGCTAATTGAATCAAATGAAATTTAAACACATTCAAACAAACCTAATAGAATCAAATGAAAGACGAACACATTCAAAATGAGCTAATTGAATCAAATAAAAGTCAAACCCATTCAAAAAGATCTTTTTGAATCAAATTAAGGTCAAATTTAATCTACAAAGCTAATTGAATCAATTGAAAGTTAAACACATTCAAACAAAGCTATTTGAATGAAATGTAAGTCAAACACATTCAAACAGAGCTTTTTGAATCAAATGAAAGTCAAATGCATTCAACAAAGCTAATTGAATCAAATTAAAGTCAAAAATATCTAAAAAAAACCTAATTAAATCAAATGAAAGTCAATCACATTCAGACAAAGCTATTTGAATCAAATGAAAGTCAAATGCATTCTACAAAGCTAATTAAATCAAATGAAAGTCAAAAACATTCGAACAAAGCCAATTGAATCAAATGAAAGTCAAACACATTCAAACAAACCTAATTGAATCAAATGAAAGTCAAAATCATTCAAACAGAGCTAATTAAATAAAATGAAAGTCAAACACATTCAAAAAGAGCTTTTTGAATCAAATGAAGGTCAAACACAATCTACAAAGCTAATTGAATCAAATGAAAGTCAAACACATTGAAACAAAGCTAATTGGAATAAAATGTAAGTCAAACACATTCAAATAAAGCTTTTTGAATAAAATGAAAGTCAAAATGCGTTCAACAAAGCTAATTGAATCAAACGAAAGTCAAAAACATCTAAAAAAAATCTAATTAAATCAAATGAAAGTCAAACACATTCAGACAAAGCTATTTGTATCAACTAAAAGTCATACGCATTCTACAAATCTATTTGAATCAAATGAAAGTAAAAAACATCATAAAAATTCAAATTAAATCAATAAAGGTCAAACACATTCAAACAAAACTATTTGAATCAAATGAAAGTCAAATGCATTCTATAAAGCTAATTGAATCAAATGAAAGTCAAACACATTCAAACAAAGCTAATTGAATCAAATGAAAGTAAAACACATTAAAACAAACCTAATTGAATCAAAATGAAAGTCAAACACATTCAAAAAGAGCTATTTGAATCAAATGAAAGTCAAACACATTCAAAAAGAGTTTTTTGAATCAAATGAAGTCAAATGCAATCTGCAAAGTTAACTCAAATCAAATGTAAGTCAAACACATTCAAATAAAGCTATTTGAATCAAATGAAAGTCAAATACATTCAAACAAAGCTATTTGAATCAAATGAAAGTCAAATACATTCAACAAATCTAATTGAATCAAATGAAAGTCAAAAACAACTAAAAAAACTAATTAAATCAAATGAAAGTCAAACACATTCAAACAAAGCTATTTGAATCAAATGAAAGTCAAATGCATTCTACAAATCTAATTGAATCAAATGAAAGTCAAAAAACATTTGAACAAAGCCAATTGAATCAAATGAAAGTCAAACACATTCAAACAAACTAATAGAATCAAATGAAAGACGAACACATTCAAAATGAGCTAATTGAATCAAATAAAAGTCAAACCCATTCAAAAAGATCTTTTTGAATCAAATTAAGGTCAAATTTAATCTACAAAGCTAATTGAATCAATTGAAAGTTAAACACATTCAAACAAAGCTATTTGAATGAAATGTAAGTCAAACACATTCAAACAGAGCTTTTTGAATCAAATGAAAGTCAATGCATTCAACAAAGCTAATTGAATCAAATTAAAGTCAAAAATATCTAAAAAAACCTAATTAAATCAAATGAAAGTCAATCACATTCAGACAAAGCTATTTGATTCAAATGAAAGTCAAATGCATTCTACAAAGCTAATTAAATCAAATGAAAGTCAAAAACATTCGAACAAAGCCAATTGAATCAAATGAAAGTCAAACACATTCAAACAAACCTAATTGAATCAAATGAAAGTCAAAATCATTCAAACGGAGCTAATTAAATAAAATGAAAGTCAAACACATTCAAAAAGAGCTTTTTGAATCAAATGAAGGTCAAACGCAATCTACAAAGCTAATTGAATCAAATGAAAGTCAAACACATTGAAACAAAGCTAATTGGATAAAACTTAAGTCAAACACATTCAAATAGAGCTTTTTGAATAAAATGAAAGTCAAATGCGTTCAACAAAGCTAATTGAATCAAACGAAAGTCAAAAACATCTAAAAAAATCTAATTAAATCAAATGAAAGTCAAACACATTCAGACAAAGCTATTTGTATCAACTAAAAGTCATACGCATTCTACAAATCTATTTGAATCAAATGAAAGTAAAAAACATCATAAAAATTCAAATTAAATCAATAAAAGGTCAAACACATTCAAACAAAACTATTTGAATCAAATGAAAGTCAAATGCATTCTATAAAGCTAATTGAATCAAATGAAAGTCAAACACATTCAAACAAAGCTAATTGAATCAAATGAAAGTAAAACACATTAAAACAAACCTAATTGAATCAAATGAAAGTCAAACACATTCAAACAGAGCTAATTGAATCAAATGAAAGCCAAACACATTCAAAAAGAGTTTTTTGAATCAAATGAAGGTCAAATGCAATCTGCAAAGTTAATCAAATCAAATGAAAGTCAAACACATTCAAACAAAGCTAATTGAATCAAATGTAAGTCAAATACATTCAAACAAAGCTTTTTGAATCAAATGAAAGTCAAATGCATTCAACAAAGCTCATTGAATCAAATGAAAGTCAAAAACAACTAAAAAAATCTAATTAAATCAAATGAAAGTCAAACACATTCAGACAAAGCTATTTGAATCAAATGAAAGTCAAATGCATTCTACAAATCTAATTGAATCAAATGAAAGTAAAAAACATTTGAACAAAGCCAATTGAATCAAATGAAAGTCAAACACATTCAAACAAACCTAATAGAATCAAATGAAAGACGAACACATTCAAAATGAGCTAATTGAATCAAATAAAAGTCAAACCCATTCAAAAAGATCTTTTTGAATCAAATTAAGGTCAAATTTAATCTACAAAGCTAATTGAATCAATTGAAAGTTAAACACATTCAAACAAAGCTATT
Organism: Chenopodium quinoa; assembly: GCF_001683475.1. Lineage (NCBI taxonomy): Eukaryota > Viridiplantae > Streptophyta > Magnoliopsida > Caryophyllales > Amaranthaceae > Chenopodium > Chenopodium quinoa. Next base: position 14,690 of record NW_018744869.1, read on the forward strand.
TGAATGAAATGTAAGTCAAACACATTCAAACAGAGCTTTTTGAATCAAATGAAAGTCAAATGCATTCAACAAAGCTAATTGAATCAAATTAAAGTCAAAAATATCTATAAAAAAACCTAATTAAATCAAATGAAAGTCAATCACATTCAGACAAAGCTATTTGATTCAAATGAAAGTCAAATGCATTCTACAAAGCTAATTAAATCAAATGAAAGTCAAAAACATTCGAACAAAGCCAATTGAATCAAATGAAAGTCAAACACATTCAAACAAACCTAATTGAATCAAATGAAAGTCAAAATCATTCAAACAGAGCTAATTAAATAAAATGAAAGTCAAACACATTCAAAAAGAGCTTTTTGAATCAAATGAAGGTCAAACGCAATCTACAAAGCTAATTGAATCAAATGAAAGTCAAACACATTGAAACAAAGCTAATTGGATAAAACTTAAGTCAAACACATTCAAATAGAGCTTTTTGAATAAAATGAAAGTCAAATGCGTTCAACAAAGCTAATTGAATCAAACGAAAGTCAAAAACATCTAAAAAAATCTAATTAAATCAAATGAAAGTCAAACACATTCAGACAAAGCTATTTGTATCAACTAAAAGTCATACGCATTCTACAAATCTATTTGAATCAAATGAAAGTAAAAAACATCATAAAAATTCAAATTAAATCAATAAAAGGTCAAACACATTCAAACAAAACTATTTGAATCAAATGAAAGTCAAATGCATTCTATAAAGCTAATTGAATCAAATGAAAGTCAAACACATTCAAACAAAGCTAATTGAATCAAATGAAAGTAAAACACATTAAAACAAACCTAATTGAATCAAATGAAAGTCAAACACATTCAAACAGAGCTAATTGAATCAAATGAAAGCCAAACACATTCAAAAAGAGTTTTTTGAATCAAATGAAGGTCAAATGCAATCTGCAAAGTTAATCAAATCAAATGAAAGTCAAACACATTCAAACAAAGCTAATTGAATCAAATGTAAGTCAAATACATTCAAACAAAGCTTTTTGAATCAAATGAAAGTCAAATGCATTCAACAAAGCTCATTGAATCAAATGAAAGTCAAAAACAACTAAAAAAATCTAATTAAATCAAATGAAAGTCAAACACATTCAGACAAAGCTATTTGAATCAAATGAAAGTCAAATGCATTCTACAAATCTAATTGAATCAAATGAAAGTAAAAAACATTTGAACAAAGCCAATTGAATCAAATGAAAGTCAAACACATTCAAACAAACCTAATAGAATCAAATGAAAGACGAACACATTCAAAATGAGCTAATTGAATCAAATAAAGGTCAAACCCATTCAAAAAGATCTTTTTGAATCAAATTAAGGTCAAATTTAATCTACAAAGCTAATTGAATCAATTGAAAGTTAAAACACATTCAAAACAAAGCTATTTGAATGAAATGTAAGTCAAACACATTCAAACAGAGCTTTTTGAATCAAATGAAAGTCAAATGCATTCAACAAAGCTAATTGAATCAAATTAAAGTCAAAAATATCTAAAAAAAAACCTAATTAAATCAAATGAAAGTCAATCACATTCAGACAAAGCTATTTGATTCAAATGAAAGTCAAATGCATTCTACAAAGCTAATTAAATCAAATGAAAGTCAAAAACATTCGAACAAAGCCAATTGAATCAAATGAAAGTCAAACACATTCAAACAAACCTAATTGAATCAAATGAAAGTCAAAATCATTCAAACAGAGCTAATTAAATAAAATGAAAGTCAAACACATTCAAAAAGAGCTTTTTGAATCAAATGAAGGTCAAACGCAATCTACAAAGCTAATTGAATCAAATGAAAGTCAAACACATTGAAACAAAGCTAATTGGATAAAACTTAAGTCAAACACATTCAAATAGAGCTTTTTGAATAAAATGAAAGTCAAATGCGTTCAACAAAGCTAATTGAATCAAACGAAAGTCAAAAACATCTAAAAAAATCTAATTAAATCAAAAGAAAGTCAAACACATTCAGACAAAGCTATTTGTATCAACTAAAAGTCATACGCATTCTACAAATCTATTAGAATCAAATGAAAGTAAAAAAACATCATAAAAATTCAAATTAAATCAATAAAAGGTCAAACACATTCAAACAAAACTATTTGAATCAAATGAAAGTCAAATGCATTCTATAAAGCTAATTGAATCAAATGAAAGTCAAACACATTCAAACAAAGCTAATTGAATCAAATGAAAGTAAAACACATTAAAACAAACCTAATTGAATCAAATGAAAGTCAAACACATTCAAACAGAGCTAATTGAATCAAATGAAAGCCAAACACATTCAAAAAGAGTTTTTTGAATCAAATGAAGGTCAAATGCAATCTACAAAGTTAATCAAATCAAATGAAAGTCAAACACATTCAAACAAAGCTAATTGAATCAAATGTAAGTCAAATACATTCAAACAAAGCTTTTTGAATCAAATGAAAGTCAAATGCATTCAACAAAGCTCATTGAATCAAATGAAAGTCACAAAACAACTAAAAAAATCTAATTAAATCAAAATGAAAGTCAAACACATTCAGACAAAGCTATTTGAATCAAATGAAAGTCAAATGCATTCTACAAATCTAATTGAATCAAATGAAAGTAAAAAACATTTGAACAAAGCCAATTGAATCAAATGAAAGTCAAACACATTCAAACAAACCTAATTGAATCAAATGAAAGTCAAACACATTCAAAACAAAGCTAATTGAATCAAATGAAAGTAAAACACATTAAAACAAACCTAATTGAATCAAATGAAAGTCAAACACATTCAAACAGAGCTAATTGAATCAAATGAAAGTCAAACACATTCAGAAAGAGTTTTTTTGAATCAAATGAAGGTCAAATGCAATCTGCAAAGCTAATCAAATCAAATGAAAGTCAAACACATTCAAACAAAGCTAATTGAATCAAATGTAAGTCAAATACATTCAAACAAAGCTTTTTGAATCAAATGAAAGTCAAATGCATTCAACAAAGTTCATTGAATCAAATGAAAGTTAAAACACATTCAAACAAAAGCTATTTGAATGAAATGTAAGTCAAACACATTCAAACAGAGCTTTTTGAATCAAATGAAAGTCAAATGCATTCAACAAAGCTAATTGAATCAAATTAAAGTAAAAAATATCCAAAAAAAACCTAATTAAATCAAATGAAAGTCAATCACATTCAGACAAAGCTATTTGAATCAAATGAAAGTCAAATGCATTCTACAAAGCTAATTAAATCAAATGAAAGTCAAAAACATTCGAAGAAAGCCAATTGAATCAAATGAAAGTCAAACACATTCAAACAAACCTAATTGAATCAAATGAAAGTCAAAATCATTCAAACAGAGCTAATTAAATAAAATGAAAGTCAAACACATTCAAAAAGAGCTTTTTGAATCAAATGAAGGTCAAACGCAATCTACAAAGCTAATTGAATCAAATGAAAGTTAAACACATTGAAACAAAGCTAATTGGATAAAACTTAAGTCAAACACATTCAAATAGAGCTTTTTGAATAAAATGAAAGTCAAATGCGTTCAACAAAGCTAATTGAATCAAACGAAAGTCAAAAAACATCTAAAAAAATCTAATTAAATCAAATGAAAGTCAAACACATTCAGACAAAGCTATTTGTATCAACTGAAAGTCATACGCATTCTACAAATCTAATTGAATCAAATGAAAGTAAAAAACATCTAAAAAATTCAAATTAAATCAATAAAAGGTCAAACACATTCAAACAAAACTATTTGAATCAAATGAAAGTCATATGCATTCTATAAAGCTAATTGAATCAAATGAAAGTCAAACACATTCAAACAAAGCTAATTGAATCAAATGAAAGAAAACACATTAAAACAAACCTAATTGAATCAAATGAAAGTCAAACACATTCAAACAGAGCTAATTGAATCAAATGAAAGCCAAACACATTCAAAAAGAGTTTTTTGAATCAAATGAAGGTCAAATGCAATCTGCAAAGCTAATCAAATCAAATCAAATGAAAGTCAATCACATTCAAACAAAGCTATTTGAATCAAAAGAAAGTCAAATGCATTCTACAAAGCTAATTAAATCAAATGAAAGTCAAAAACATTCGAACAAAGCCAATTGAATCAAATGAAAGTCAAACACATTCAAACAAACCTAATTGAATCAAATGAAAGTCAAAACACATTCAAACAGAGCTAATTGAATCAAATGAAAGCCAAACACATTCAAAAAGAGTTTTTTGAATCAAATGAAGGTCAAATGCAATCTACAAAGTTAATCAAATCAAATGAAAAGTCAAACACATTCAAACAAAGCTAATTGAATCAAATGTAAGTCAAATACATTCAAACAAAGCTTTTTGAATCAAATGAAAGTCAAATGCGTTCAACAAAGCTAATTGAATCAAACGAAAGTCAAAAACATCTAAAAAAATCTAATTAAATCAAATGAAAGTCAAACACATTCAGACAAAGCTATTTGTATCAACTGAAAGTCATATGCATTCTACAAATCTAATTGAATCAAATGAAAGTAAAAAAACATCTAAAAATTTCAAATTAAATCAATAAAAGGTCAAACACATTCAAACAAAACTATTTGAATCAAATGAAAGTCAAATGCATTCTATAAAGCTAATTGAATCAAATGAAAGTCAAACACATTCAAACAAAGCTAATTGAATCAAATGAAAGTAAAACACATTAAAACAAACCTAATTGAATCAAATGAAAGTCAAACACATTCAAACAGAGCTAATTGAATCAAATGAAAGCCAAAACACATTCAAAAAGTGTTTTTTGAATCAAATGAAGGTCAAATGCAATCTGCAAAGCTAATCAAATCAAATGAAAGTCAAACACATTCAAACAAAGCTAATTGAATCAAATGTAAGTCAAATACATTCAAACAAAGCTTTTTGAATCAAATGAAAGTCAAATGCATTCAACAAAGGTCATTGAATCAAATGAAAGTCAAAAACATCTAAAAAAATCAAATAAATCAAATGAAAGTCAAACACATTCAGACAAAGCTATTTGAATCAAATGAAAGTCAAATGCATTCTACAAATCTAATTGAATCAAATTAATGTCAAAAATATCCAAAAAAAACCTAATTAAATAAAAAGAAAGTCAATCACATTCAGACAAAGCTATTAGAATCAAATGAAAGTCAAACGCATTCTACAAAGCTAATTAAATCAAATGAAAGTCAAAAACATTCGAACAAAGCCAATTGAATCAAATGAAAGTCTAAACACATTCAAACAAACCTAATTGAATCAAATGAAAGTCAAAATCATTAAAACAGAGCTAATTAAATAAAATGAAAGTCAAACACATTCAAAAAGAGCTTTTTGAATCAAATGAAGGTCAAACGCAATCTACAAAGTTAATTGAATCAAATCAAAGTCAAACACATTGAAACAAAGCTAATTGGATAAAACTTAAGTCAAACACATTCAAATAGAGCTTTTTGAATAAAATGAAAGTCAAATGCGTTCAACCAAGCTAATTGAATCAAACGAAAGTCAAATACATCTAAAAAAATCTAATTAAATCAAATGAAAGTCAAACACATTCAGACAAAGCTATTTGTATCAACTGAAAGTCATATGCATTTTACAAATCTAATTGAATCAAATGAAAGTAAAAAACATCTAAAAAATTCAAATTAAATCAATAAAAGGTCAAACACATTCAAACAAAACTATTTGAATCAAATGAAAGTCAAATGCATTCTATAAAGCTAATTGAATCAAATGAAAGTCAAACACATTCAAACAAAGCTAATTGAATCAAATGAAAGTAAAACACATTAAAACAAACCTAATTGAATCAAATGAAAGTCAATCACATTCAGACAAAGCTATTTGAATCAAATGAGAGTCAAATGCATTCTACAAAGCTAATTAAATCAAATGAAAGTCAAAAACATTCGAACAAAGACAATTGAATCAAATGAAAGTCAAACACATTCAAACAAACCTAATTGAATCAAATGAAAGTCAAAATCATTCAAATAGAGCTAATTAAATAAAATGAAAGTCAAACACATTCAAAAAGAGCTTTTTGAATCAAATGAAGGTCAAACGCAATCTACAAAACTAATTGAATCAAATGAAAGTTAAACACATTGAAACAAAGCTAATTGGATAAAACTTAAGTCAAACACATTCAAATAGAGCTTTTTGAATAAAATGAAAGTCAAATGCGTTCAACAAAGCTAATTGAATCAAACGAAAGTCAAAAACATCTAAAAAAATCTAATTAAATCAAATGAAAGTCAAACACATTCAGACAAAGCTATTTGTATCAACTGAAAGTCATATGCATTCTACAAATCTAATTGAATCAAATGAAAGTAAAAAACATCTAAAAAATTCAAATTAAATCAATAAAAGGTCAAACACATTCAAACAAAACTATTTGAATAAAATGAAAGTCAAATGCATTCTATAAAGCTAATTGAATCAAATGAAAGTCAAACACATTCAAACAAAGCTAATTGAATTAAATGAAAGTAAAACACATTAAAACAAACCTAATTGAATCAAATGAAAGTCAAACACATTCAAACAGAGCTAATTGAATCAAATGAAAGCCAAACACATTCAAAAAGTGTTTTTTGAATCAAATGAAGGTCAAATGCAATCTGCAAAGCTAATCAAATCAAATGAAAGTCAAACACATTCAAACAAAGCTAATTGAATCAAATGTAAGTCAAATACATTCAAACAAAGCTTTTTGAATCAAATGAAAGTCAAATGCATTCAACAAAGGTCATTGAATCAAATGAAAGTCAAAAACATCTAAAAAAATCCAATTAAATCAAATGAAAGTCAAACACATTCAGACAAAGCTATTTGAATCAAATGAAAGTCAAATGCATTCTACAAATCTAATTGAATCAAATTAATGTCAAAAATATCCAAAAAAAACCTAATTAAATCAAAAGAAAGTCAATCACATTCAGACAAAGCTATTAGAATCAAATGAAAGTCAAACGCATTCTACAAAGCTAATTAAATCAAATGAAAGTCAAAAACATTCGAACAAAGCCAATTGAATCAAATGAAAGTCTAACATATTCAAACAAACCTAATTGAATCAAATGAAAGTCAAAATCATTAAAACAGAGCTAATTGAATAAAATGAAAGTCAAACACATTTAAAAAGAGCTTTTTGAATCAAATGAAGGTCAAACGCAATCTACAAAGCTAATTGAATCAAATCAAAGTCAAACACATTGAAACAAAGCTAATTGGATAAAACTTAAGTCAAACACATTCAAATAGAGCTTTTTGAATAAAATGAAAGTCAAATGCGTTCAACAAAGCTAATTGAATCAAACGAAAGTAAAAAACATCTAAAAAAATCTAATTAAATCAAATGAAAGTCAATCACATTCAGATAAAGCTATTTGTATCAACTGAAAGTCATATGCATTCTATAAAGCTAATTGAATCAAATGAAAGTCAAACACATTAAAAAAAAGCTAATTGAATCAAATGAAAGTAAAACACATTAAAACAAACCTAATTGAATCAAATGAAAGTCAAACACATTCAAACAGAGCTAATTGAATCAAATGAAAGCCAAACAAATTCAAAAAGAGTTTTTTGAATCAAATGAAGGTCAAATGCAATCTGCAAAGCTAATCAAATCAAATGAAAGTCAAACACATTCAAACAAAGCTAATTGAATCAAATGTAAGTCAAATACATTCAAACAAAGCTTTTTGAATCAAATGAAAGTCAAATGCATTTAACAAAGCTCATTGAATCAAATGAAAGTCAAAAACAACTAAAAAATTCTAATTAAATCAAATGAAAGTCAAACACATTCAGACAAAGCTATTTGAATCAAATGAAAGTCAAATGCATTTTACAATTCTAATTGAATCAAATGAAAGTAAAAAACATTTGAACAAAGCCAATTGAATCAAATGAAAGTCAAACACATTCAAACAAACCTAATTGAATCAAATAAAAGTCAAACACATTCAAACAAAGCTAATTGAATCAAATGAAAGTAAAACACATTAAAACAAACCTAATTGAATCAAATGAAAGTCAAACACATTCAAACAGAGCTAATTGAATCAAATGAATGTAAAACACATTTAAAAAGAGTTTTTTTGAATCAAATGAAGGTCAAATGCAATCTGCAAAGCTAATCAAATCAAATGAAAGTCAAACACATTCAAACAAAGCTAATTGAATCAAGTGTAAGTCAAATACATTCAAACAAAGCTTTTTGAATCAAATGAAAGTCAAATGCATTCAACAAAGCTCATTGAATCAAATGAAAGTCAAAAACATCTAAAAAAATCCAATTAAATCAAATGAAAGTCAAACACATTCAGACAAAGCTATTTGAATCAAATGAAAGTCAAATGCATTCTACAAATCTAATTGAATCAAATTAAAGTCAAAAATATCCTAAAAAACCTAATTAAATCAAAAGAAAGTCAATCACATTCAGATAAAGCTATTTGAATCAAATGAAAGTCAAATGCATTCTACAAAGCTAATTAAATCAAATGAAAGTCAAAAACATTCGAACAAAGCCAAATGAATCAAATGAAAGTCAAACACATTCAAACAAACCTAATTGAATCAAATGAAAGTCAAAATCATTCAAACAGAGCTAATTAAATAAAATGAAAGTCAAACACATTCAAAAAGAGCTTTTTGAATCAAATGAAGGTCAAACGCAATCTACAAAGCTAATTGAATCAAATCAAAGTCAAACACATTGAAACAAAGCTAATTGGATAAAACTTAAGTCAAACACATTCAAATAGAGCTTTTTGAATAAAATGAAAGTCAAATGCGTTCAACAAAGCTAATTGAATCAAACGAAAGTAAAAAACATCTAAAAAAATCTAATTAAATCAAATGAAAGTCAATCACATTCAGATAAAGCTATTTGTATCAACTGAAAGTCATATGCATTCTATAAAGCTAATTGAATCAAATGAAAGTCAAACACATTAAAAAAAAGCTAATTGAATCAAATGAAAGTAAAACACATTAAAACAAACCTAATTGAATCAAATGAAAGTCAAACACATTCAAACAGAGCTAATTGAATCAAATGAAAGCCAAACAAATTCAAAAAGAGTTTTTTTGAATCAAATGAAGGTCAAATGCAATCTGCAAAGCTAATCAAATCAAATGAAAGTCAAACACATTCAAACAAAGCTAATTGAATCAAATGTAAGTCAAATACATTCAAACAAAGCTTTTTGAATCAAATGAAAGTCAAATGCATTCAACAAAGCTCATTGAATCAAATGAAAGTCAAAAACAACTAAAAAATTCTAATTAAATCAAATGAAAGTCAAACACATTCAGACAAAGCTATTTGAATCAAATGAAAGTCAAATGCATTTTACAATTCTAATTGAATCAAATGAAAGTAAAAAACATTTGAACAAAGCCAATTGAATCAAATGAAAGTCAAACACATTCAAACAAACCTAATTGAATCAAATAAAAGTCAAACACATTCAAACAAAGCTAATTGAATCAAATGAAAGTAAAACACATTAAAACAAACCTAATTGAATCAAATGAAAGTCAAACACATTCAAACAGAGCTAATTGAATCAAATGAATGTAAAACACATTTAAAAAGAGTTTTTTGAATCAAATGAAGGTCAAATGCAATCTGCAAAGCTAATCAAATCAAATGAAAGTCAAACACATTCAAACAAAGCTAATTGAATCAAGTGTAAGTCAAATACATTCAAACAAAGCTTTTTGAATCAAATGAAAGTCAAATGCATTCAACAAAGCTCATTGAATCAAATGAAAGTCAAAAACATCTAAAAAAATCCAATTAAATCAAATGAAAGTCAAAACACATTCAGACAAAGCTATTTGAATCAAATGAAAGTCAAATGCATTCTACAAATCTAATTGAATCAAATTAAAGTCAAAAATATCCTAAAAAACCTAATTAAATCAAAAGAAAGTCAATCACATTCAGATAAAGCTATTTGAATCAAATGAAAGTCAAATGCATTCTACAAAGCTAATTAAATCAAATGAAAGTCAAAAAACATTCGAACAAAGCCAAATGAATCAAATGAAAGTCAAACACATTCAAACAAACCTAATTGAATCAAATGAAAGTCAAAATCATTCAAACAGAGCTAATTAAATAAAATGAAAAGTCAAACACATTCAAAAAGAGCTTTTTGAATCAAATGAAGGTCAAACGCAATCTACAAAGCTAATTGAATCAAATCAAAGTCAAACACATTGAAACAAAGCTAATTGGATAAAACTTAAGTCAAACACATTCAAATAGAGCTTTTTGAATAAAATGAAAGTCAAATGCGTTCAACAAAGCTAATTGAATCAAACGAAAGTAAAAAACATCTAAAAAAAATCTAATTAAATCAAATGAAAGTCAAACATGTTTAGGGTGAAAATACCCTAAGACACGTGGCCCAATAAAGGCTTGACACGTGTCAATCTTTCAACGGTCTGCAAAGGCCCAATCCCTTTGCGACACGTGTCCCTTATACCCTAATTGACGTACAGTTCTCCCTTACTATAAATAGTAAGGGTAGACCTCATTTATGAAAAACACACATTAATTGCAACCACACAAAAAACAAACAAAGCCCAAACCTACTGAAACGCTCTCGAACCGAGAAGCTTTTATTGTTCTTATTCCACTTCGAAAAGATACTAACTTAATCTTCGGAGGCGGAACTCCCACCCCCATCCGGAGTCTCCGTTACTTGTGCAGGTATAGGCGTAAGAAGGAAGTCTGCTAGGAAATTGTAACTCTCCCAAAGGACATAAAATACCCCCAAACGAAACACATTCAGACAAAGCTATTTTGTATCAACTGAAAGTCATATGCATTCTACAAATCTAATTGAATCAAATGAAAGTAAAAAACATCTAAAAAATTCAAATTAAAACAATAAAAGGTCAAACACATTCAAACAAAACTATTTGAATCAAATGAAAGTCAAATGCATTCTATAAAGCTAATTGAATCAAATGAAAGTCAAACACATTCAAACAAAGCTAATTGAATCAAATGAAAGTAAAAACACATTAAAACAAACCTAATTGAATCAAATGAAAGTCAAAACACATTCAAACAGAGCTAATTGAATCAAATGAAAGCCAAACACATTCAAAAAGAGTTTTTTGAATCAAATGAAGGTCAAATGCAATCTGCAAAGCTAATCAAATCAAATGAAAGTCAAACACATTCAAACAAAGCTAATTGAATCAAATGTAAGTCAAATACATTCAAACAAAGCTTTTTGAATCAAATGAAAGTCAAATGCATTCAACAAAGCTCATTGAATCAAATGAAAGTCAAAAACAACTAAAAAATTCTAACTAAATCAAATGAAAGTCAAACACATTCAGACAAAGCTATTTGAATCAAATGAAAGTCAAATGCATTCTACAAATCTAATTGAATCAAATGAAAGTAAAAAACATTTTAACAAAGCCAATTGAATCAAATGAAAGTCAAACACATTCAAACAAACCTAATTGAATCAAATAAAAGTCAAACACATTCAAACAAAGCTAATTGAATCAAATGAAAGTAAAACACATTAAAACAAACCTAATTGAATCAAATGAAAGTCAAACACATTCAAACAGAGCTAATTGAATCAAATGAAAGTCAAACACATTTAAAAAAGAGTTTTTGAATCAAATGAAGGTCAAATGCAATCTGCAAAGCTAATCAAATCAAATGAAAGTCAAACACATTCAACAAAGCTAATTGAATCAAGTGTAAGTCAAATACATTCAAACAAAGCTTTTTGAATCAAATGAAAGTCAAATGCATTCAACAAAGGTCATTGAATCAAATGAAAGTCAAAAACATCTAAAAAAATCCAATTAAATCAAATGAAAGTCAAAACACATTCAGACAAAGCTATTTGAATCAAATGAAAGTCAAATGCATTCTACAAATCTAATTGAATCAAATTAAGTCAAAAATATCCAAAAACAACCTAATTAAATCAAAAGAAAAGTCAATCACATTCAGACAAAGCTATTTGTATCAATGAAAGTCATATGCATTCTACAAATCTTAATTGAAATAAAATGAAAAGTAAAAAACATCTAAAAAATTCAAATTAAATCAATAAAAAGGTCAAACACATTCAAACAAAACTATTTGAATCAAATATGAAAAAGTCAAATAGACATTCCTTATAAAGAACATAATTGAATCAAATGAAAGTCAAACACATTCAAACAAAGCTAATTGAATCAAATGAAAGTAAAACACATTAAAAACAAACCTAATTGAATCAAATGAAAGTCAAACACATTCAAAACAGAGCTAATTGAATCAAATGAAAGCCAAACACATTCAAAAAGAGCCTAATTTTTGAATCAAATGAAAGGTCAAATGCAATATCTGCAAAAAGCTAATCAAATCAAATGAAAGTCAAACACATTCAAAACAAAGCTAAATTGAATCAAAATTAATGTAATGAGTTCAAATACATATCAAACAATGCTTTTTTAATCAAATTGAAAGTCAAATGCATTCAACAAAGCTTCATTGAATCAAATGAAAGTCAAAAACAACTAAAAAATTTCTAATTTAAATCAAATAGAAAGTCAAAACTCATTCAGACAAAGCTATTATTGAATCACAATGAAAGTACAAAATGCATTCTTACAATTCTAATTGAATCAAATGAAAGTAAAAAACATTTGAACAAAGCCAATTGAATCAAATGAAAGTCAAACACATTCAAACAAACCTAATTGAATCAAATAAAAGTCAAACACATTCAAACAAAGCTAATTGAATCAAATGAAAGTAAACACATTTAAAACAAATTTAATTGAATCAAATGAAAGTCAACACATTTAAACAAAGCTAATTGAATCAAATGTAAGTCAAACACATTCAAACAGAGGTTTTTGAATCAAATGAAAGTCAAATGCATTCAACAAAGCTAATTGAATCAAATGAAAGTCAAAAAAATCTAAAAAAACCTAATTAAATCAAATGAAAGTCAAACACATTCAAACAAAGCTATTTGAATCAAATGAAAGTCAAATGCATTCTACAAATCTATTTGAATCAAATGGAAGTAAAAAACCATCGAATAAAGCCAATTGAAACCAATGAAAGTCAAACACATTCAAACAAAGCTTTGAATCAAATGAAAGTCAAATGCATTCAAAAAAGCTAATTGAATCAAATGAAAGTCAAAAACATCTAAAAAAATCTAATTAAATCAAATGAAAGTAAAAAAAAATAAAAAAAAAGCTAATTAAATCAAATGAAAGTCAAACACATTCAAACAAAGCTATTTGAATTAAATGAAAGTCAAATGCAATCTACAAAGTAATTGAATCAAAAGAAATTTAAACACATTCAAAACAAACCTAATAGAATCAAATGAAAGACGAACACATTCAAAATGAGCTAATTGAATTAAATAAAAGTCAAACCCATTCAAAAAGATCTTTTTGAATCAAATTAAGGTCAAATTTAATCTACAAAGCTAATTGAATCAATTGAAAGTTAAACACATTCAAAAAAGCTATTTGAATCAAATGAAAGTCAAACACATTCAAACAAAGCTGATTAGATCAAATGTAAGTCAAACACATTCAAACAGAGCTTTTTGAATCAAATTAAAGTCAAATGCATTCAACAAAGCTAATTGAATCAAACAAAAGTCAAAACATTTAAAAAAAATCTAATTAAATCAAATGAAAGACAAACACACATTCAGACAAAGCTATTTGAATCAAATGAAATTCAAATGCATTCTACAAATCTAATTGAATCAAATAAAAGGTCAAACACATTCAAACAAAAACTATTTGAATCAAAAGAAAGTCAAAAGCATTCTATAAAGCCAATTGAATCAAATTAATGTCAAACACTTTCAAACAAAGCTAATTGAATCAAATGAAAGTAAAACACATTCAAACAAACCTAATTGAATCAAATGAAAGTCAAAGACATTCAAACAGAGCTACTTGAATCAAATGAAAGTCAAACACATTTAAACAAAGCTAATTGAATCAAATGTAAGTCAAACACATTCAAACAGAGGTTTTTGAATCAAATGAAAGTCAAATGCATTCAACAAAGCTAATTGAATCAAATGAAAGTCAAAAAAATCTAAAAAAACCTAATTAAATCAAATGAAAGTCAAACACATTCAAACAAAACCTATTTGAATCAAATGAAAGTCAAATGCATTCTACAAATCTATTTGAATCAAATGGAAGTAAAAACAATCGAATAAAGCAATTGAAACCAATGAAAGTCAAACACATTCAAACAAAGCTTTGAATCAAATGAAAGTCAAATGCATTCAAAAAAGCTAATTGAATCAAATGAAAGTCAAAAACATCTAAAAAAAATCTAATTAAATCAAATGAAAGTAAAAAAAAAAATAAAAAAAAGCTAATTAAATCAAATGAAAGTCAAACACATTCAAACAAAGCTATTTGAATTAAATGAAAGTCAAATGCAATCTACAAAGGTAATTGAATTAAAAGAAATTTAAACACATTCAAATAAACCTAATAGAATCAAATGAAAGACGAACACATTCAAAATGAGCTAATTTGAATCAAATAAAAGTCAAACTCATTCAAAAAGATCTTTTTGAATCAAATTAAGGTCAAATTTAATCTACAAAGCTAATTGAATCAATTGAAAGTTAAACACATTCAAACAAAGCTATTTGAATGAAATGTAAGTCAAGCACATTCAAACAGAGCTTTTTGAATCAAATGAAAGTCAAATGCATTCAACAAAGCTAATTGAATCAAATTAAAGTCAAAAATATCCAAAAAAAAACCTAATTAAATCAATGAAAGTCAATCACATTCAGACAAAGCTATTTGAATCAAATGAAAGTCAAATGCATTCTACAAAGCTAATTAAATCAAATGAAAAGTCAAAAATATTCGAACAAAAGCAATTGATCAAATGAAAGTCAAACACATTCAAACAACCTAATTGAATCAAATGAAAGTCAAAATCTTTCAAAACAGAGCTAATTAAATAAAATGAAAGTCAAACACATTCAAAAAGTGCTTTTTGAATCAAATGAAGGTCAAACGCAAATCTACAAAGCTAATTGAATCAAATGAAAGTCAAACACATTGAAAAAAGCTAATGGAAAAACTTAAGTCAAACACTTCAAATAGAGCTTGAATAAAATGAAAGTCAAATGCGTTCAACAAAGCTAATTGAATCAAAACGAAAGTCAAAAAACATCTAAAAAATCTAATTAAATCAAATGAAAGTCAAACACATTCAGACAAAGCTATTTGTATCAAACTGAAAGTCATATGCATTCTACAAATCTAATTGAATCAAAGAAAGTCAAAAACATTCTATAAAGCCAATTGAATCAAATTAATGTCAAACACTTTCAAACAAAGCTAATTGAATCAAATGAAAGTAAAACACATTTCAAACAAACCTAATTTGAATCAAATGAAAGTCAAAGACATTCAAACAGAGCTAATTGAATCAAATGAAAGTCAAACACATTTAAACAAAGCTAATTGAATCAAATGTAAGTCAAACACATTCAAACAGAGCTTTTTGAATCAAATGAAAGTCAAATGCATTTAACAAAGCTAATTGAATCAAATGAAAGTCAAAAAAATCTAAAAAAAACCTAATTAAATCAAATGAAAGTCAAACACATTCAAACAAAGCTATTTGAATCAAATGAAAGTCAATTGCATTCTACAAATCTATTTGAATCAAATGGAAGTAAAAAACAATCGAATAAAGCCAATTGAAACCAATGAAAGTCAAACACATTCAAACAAAGCTTTGAATCAAATGAAAGTCAAATGCATTCAAATAAGCTAATTGAATCAAATGAAAGTCAAAAACATCTAAAAAATCTAATTAAATCAAATGAAAGTAAAAAAAAAAAAAAAAAAAGCTAATTAAATCAAATGAAAGTCAAACACATTCAAACAAAGCTATTTGAATTAAATGAAAGTCAAATGCAATCTACAAAGGTAATTGAATTAAAAGAAATTTAAACACATTCAAATAAACCTAATAGAATCAAATGAAAGACGAACACATTCAAAATGAGCTAATTGAATCAAATAAAAGTCAAACTCATTCAAAAAGATCTTTTTGAATCAAATTAAGGTCAAATTTAATCTACAAAGCTAATTGAATCAATTGAAAGTTAAACACATTCAAACAAAGCTATTTGAATGAAATGTAAGTCAAGCACATTCAAACAGAGCTTTTTGAATCAAATGAAAGTCAAATGCATTCAACAAAGCTAATTGAATCAAATTAAAGTCAAAAATATCCAAAAAAAACCTAATTAAATCAAATGAAAGTCAATCACATTCAGACAAAGCTATTTGAATCAAATGAAAGTCAAATGCATTCTACAAAGCTAATTAAATCAAATGAAAGTCAAAAAAATATTCGAACAAAAGCAATTGAATCAAATGAAAGTCAAACACATTCAAACAAACCTAATTGAATCAAATGAAAGTCAAAATCTTTCAAACAGAGCTAATTAAATAAAATGAAAGTCAAACACATTCAAAAAGTGCTTTTTTGAATCAAATGAAGGTCAAACGCAATCTACAAAAGCTAATTGAATCAAATGAAAGTCAAACACATTGAAACAAAGCTAATTGGATAAAACTTAAGTCAAACACATTCAAATAGAGCTTTTTGAATAAAATGAAAGTCAAATGCGTTCAACAAAGCTAATTGAATCAAACGAAAGTCAAAAAACATCTAAAAAATCTAATTAAATCAAATGAAAGTCAAACACATTCAGACAAAGCTATTTGTATCAACTGAAAGTCATATGCATTCTACAAATCTAATTGAATCAAAAGAAAGTCAAAAGCATTCTATAAAGCCAATTGAATCAAATTAATGTCAAACACTTTCAAACAAAGCTAATTGAATCAAATGAAAGTAAAACACATTCAAAACAAAACCTAATTGAATCAAATGAAAGTCAAAGACATTTCAATACAGAGCTAATTGAATCAAATGAAAGTCAAACACATTTAAACAAAGCTAATTGAATCAAATGAAAAGTCAAACACATTCAAACAGAGCTTTTTGAATCAAATGAAAGTCAAATGCATTTAACAAAGCTAATTGAATCAAATGAAAGTCAAAAAAATCTAAAAAACCTAATTAAATCAAATGAAAGTCAAACACATTCAAACAAAGCTATTTGAATCAATGAAAGTCAATTGCATTCTACAAATCTATTTGAATCAAATGGAAGTAAAAAACAATCGAATAAAGCATTTTGAAACCAATGAAAGTCAAACACATTCAAACAAAGCTTTGAATCAAATGAAAGTCAAATGCATTCAAATAAGCTAATTGAATCAAATGAAAGTCAAAAACATCTAAAAAATCTAATTAAATCAAATGAAAGTAAAAAAAAAATAAAAAAAAGCTAATTAAATCAAATGAAAGTCAATCACATTCAAACAAAGCTATTGAATTAAATGAAAGTCAAATGCAATCTACAAAGGTAATTGAATTAAAAGAAATTTAAAACACATTCAAATAAACCTAATAGAATCAAATGAAAGACGAACACATTCAAAATGAGCTAATTGAATCAAATAAAAGTCAAACTCATTCAAAAAGATCTTTTTGAATCAAATTAAGGTCAAATTTAATCTACAAAGCTAATGAATCAATTGAAAGTTAAACACATTCAAACAAAGCTATTTGAATGAAATGTAAGTCAAGCACATTCAAACAGAGCTTTTTGAATCAAATGAAAGTCAAATGCATTCAACAAAGCTAATTGAATCAAATTAAAGTCAAAAATATCCAAAAAAAAACCTAATTAAATCAAATGAAAGTCAATCACATTCAGACAAAGCTATTTGAATCAAATGAAAGTCAAATGCATTCTACAAAGCTAATTAAATCAAATTATAGTAAAACACATTCAAACAAACCTAATAGAATCAAATGAAAGTCAAACACATTCAAACAGAGCTAATTGAATCAAATGAAAGTCAAACACATTCAAACACATTTATTTGAATCAATTGAAAGTCAAATGCTTTCTACAAAGCTAATTGAATCAAATGAAAGTCAAAAACATTCCAAAAAAGCCAATTGAATCAAATGAAAGTCAAACACATTCAAACAAACCTAATTGAATCAAATGAAAGTCAAACACATTCAAACAAAGCTAATTGAATCAAATGAAAGTCAAACACATTCAAAAAAAGCTGATTAGATCAAATGTAAGTCAAACACATTCAAACAGAGCTTTTTGAATCAATTTAAGGTCAAATGCATTCAACAAAGCTAATTGAATCAAACAAAAGTCAAAAACATTTAAAAAAAATCTAATTAAATCAAATGAAAGACAAACACATTCAGACAAAGCTATTTGAATCAAATGAAATTCAAATGCATTCTACAAATCTAATTGAATCAAATGAAAGGAAAAACTTCTAAAAAATTCAAATTAAATCAATAAAAGGTCAAACACATTCAAACAAAACTATTTGAATCAAACGAAAGTCAAAAGCATTCTATAAAGCCAATTGAATCAAATTAAAGTCAAACACTTTCAAACAAAGCTAATTGAATCAAATGAAAGTAAAACACATTCAAACAAACCTAATTGAATCAAATGAAAGTCAAAGACATTCAAACAGAGCTAATTGAATCAAATGAAAGTCAAAACACATTTAAACAAAGCTAATTGAATCAAATGTAAGTCAAACACATTCAAACAGAGCTTTTTGAATCAAATGAAAGTCAAATGCATTCAACAAAGCTAATTGAATCAAATGAAAGTCAAAAAAACCTAAAAAAACCTAATTAAATCAAATGAAAGTCAAACACATTCAAACAAAGCTATTTGAATCAAATGAAAGTCAAATGCATTCTACAAATATATTTGAATCAAATGGAAGTAAAAAACAATCGAATAAAGCCAATTGAAACCAATGAAAGTCAAACACATTCAAACAAAGCTTTGAATCAAATGAAAGTCAAATGCATTCAAAAAAGCTAATTGAATCAAATGAAAGTCAAAAACATCTAAAAAAATCTAATTAAATCAAATGAAAGTCAAAAAAATAAAAAAAGCAAATTAAATCAAATGAAAGTCAAACACATTCAAACAAAGCTATTTGAATTAAATGAAAGTCAAATGCAATCTACAAAGCTAATTGAATCAAATAAAATTTAAACACATTCAAACAAACCTAATAGAATCAAATGAAAGACGAACACATTCAAAATGAGCTAATTGAATCAAATAAAAGTCAAACCCATTCAAAAATATCTTTTTGAATCAAATTAAGGTCAAATTTAATCTACAAAGCTAATTGAATCAATTGAAAGTTAAACACATTCAAACAAAGCTATTTGAATGAAATGTAAGTCAAACACATTCAAACAGAGCTTTTTTGAATCAAATGAAAGTCAAATGCATTCAACAAAGCTAATTGAATCAAATTAAAGTAAAAAATATCCAAAAAAACCTAATTAAATCAAATGAAAGTCAATCACATTCAGACAAAGCTATTTGAATCAAATGAAAGTCAAATGCATTCTACAAAGCTAATTAAATCAAATGAAATTCAAAAACATTCGAACAAAGCCAATTGAATCAAATGAAAGTCAAACACAATCAAACAAACCTTATTGAATCAAATGAAAGTCAAAATCATTCAAACAGAGCTAATTAAATAAAATGAAAGTCAAACACATTCAAAAAGAGCTTTTTGAATCAAATGAAGGTCAAACGCAATCTACAAAGCTAATTGAATCAAATGAAAGTCAAACACATTGAAACAAAGCTAATTGGATAAAACTTAAGTCAAACACATTCAAATAGAGCTTTTTGAATAAAATGAAAGTCAAATGTGTTCAACAAAGCTAATTGATTCAAACGAAAGTCAAAAAACATCTAAAAAAATCTAATTAAAACAAATGAAAGTCAAACACATTCAGACAAAGCTATTTGTATCAACTGAAAGTCATATGCATTCTACAAATCTAATTGAATTAAATGAAATTAAAAAACATCTAAAAAATTCAAATTAAATCAATAAAGGTCAAACACATTCAAACAAAACTATTTGAATCAAATGAAAGTCAAATGCATTCTATAAAGCTAATTGAATCAAATGAAAGTCAAACACATTCAAACAAAGCTAATTGAATCAAATGAAAGTAAAACACAATAAAACAAACCTAATTGAATCAAATGAAAGTGAAACACATTCAAACAGAGCTAATTGAATCAAAGGAAAGTCAAACACATTCAAAAAGAGTTTTTTGAATCAAATGAAGGTCAAATGCATTCACCAAAGCTAATTGAATCAAACGAAAGTCAAAAACATTAAAAAAAAATCTAATTAAATCAAATGAAAGACAAAACACATTTCAGACAAAGCTATTTGAATCAAATGAAATTCAAATGCATTCTACAAATCTAATTGAATCAAATGAAAGGAAAAACATCTAAAAAATTCAAATTAAATCAATAAAAGGTCAAACACATTCAAACAAAACTATTTGAATCAAACGAAAGTCAAAAGCATTCTATAAAGCCAATTGAATCAAATAAAAGTCAAACACTTTCAAAACAAAGCTAATTGAATCAAAAGAAAGTAAAACACATTCAAACAAACCTAATTGAATCAAATGAAAGTCAAAGACATTCAAACAGAGCTAATTGAATCAAATGAAAGTCAAACACATTTAAACAAAGCTAATTGAATCAAATGTAAGTCAAACACATTCAAACAGAGCTTTTTGAATCAAATGAAAGTCAAATGCATTCAACAAAGCTAATTGAATCAAATGAAAGTCAAAAAAATCTAAAAAAACCTAATTAAATCAAATGAAAGTCAAACACATTCAAACAAAGCTATTTGAATCAAATGAAAGTCAATTGCATTCTACAAATCTATTTGAATCAAATGGAAGTAAAAAACAATCGAATAAAGCCAATTGAAACCAATGAAAGTCAAACACATTCAAACAAAGCTTTGAATCAAATGAAAGTCAAATGCATTCAAATAAGCTAATTGAATCAAATGAAAGTCAAAAAACATCTAAAAAAATCTAATTAAATCAAATGAAAGTAAAAAAAAATAAAAAAAAGCTAATTAAATCAAATAAAAGTCAAACACATTCAAACAAAGCTATTTGAATTAAATGAAAGTCAAATGCAATCTACAAAGGTAATTGAATTAAAAGAAATTTAAACACATTCAAACAAACCTAATAGAATCAAATGAAAGACGAACACATTCAAAATGAGCTAATTGAATCAAATAAAAGTCAAACTCATTCAAAAAGATCTTTTTGAATCAAATTAAGGTCAAATTTAATCTACAAAGCTAATTGAATCAATTGAAAGTTAAACACATTCAAACAAAGCTATTTGAATGAAATGTAAGTCAAGCACATTCAAACAGAGCTTTTTGAATCAAATGAAAGTCAAATGCATTCAACAAAGCTAATTGAATCAAATTAAAGTAAAAAATATCCAAAAAAACCTAATTAAATCAAATGAAAGTCAATCACATTCAGACAAAGCTATTTGAATCAAATGAAAGTCAAATGCATTCTACAAAGCTAATTAAATCAAATGAAAGTCAAAAATATTCGAACAAAAGCAATTGAATCAAATGAAAGTCAAACACATTCAAACAAACCTAATTGAATCAAATGAAAGTCAAAATCATTCAAACAGAGCTAATTAAATAAAATAAAAGTCAAACACATTCAAAAAGAGCTTTTTGAATCAAATGAAGATCAAACGCAATCTACAAAGCTAATTGAATCAAATGAAAGTCAAACACATTGAAACAAAGCTAATTGGATAAAACTTAAGTCAAACACATTCAAATAGAGCTTTTTGAATAAAATGAAAGTCAAATGCGTTCAACAAAGCTAATTGAATCAAACGAAAGTCAAAAACATCTAAAAAATCTAATTAAATCAAATGAAAGTCAAACACATTCAGACAAAGCTATTTGTATCAACTGAAAGTCATATGCATTCTACAAATCTAATTGAATCAAATGAAAGTAAAAAACATCTAAAAAAATCAAATTAAATCAATAAAAGGTCAAACACATTCAAACAAAACTATTTGAATCAAATGAAAGTCAAATGCATTCTATAAAGCTAATTGAATCAAATGAAAGTCAAACACATTGAAACAAAGCTAATTGAATCAAATGAAAGTAAAACACATTAAAACAAACCTAATTGAATCAAAATGAATGTCAAACACATTCAAACAGAGCTAATTGAATCAAATGAAAGTCAAACACATTCAAAAAGAGTTTTTTGAATCAAATGAAGGTCAAATGCAATCTGCAAAGCTAATCAAATCAAATGAAAGTTAAACACATTCAAACAAAGCTAATTGAATCAAATGTAAGTCAAATACATTCAAACAAAGCTTTTTAAATCAAATGAAAGTCAAATGCATTCAACAAAGCTCATTGAATCAAATGAATGTCAAAAACAACTAAAAAAATCGAATTAAATCAAATGAAAGTCAAACACATTCAAACAAACCTAATTGAATCAAGAGAAAGTCAAACACATTCAAACAAACCTAATTGAATCAAATGAAAGTAAAAACACATTAAAACAAACCTAATTGAATCAAATGAAAGTCAAACACATTCAAAACAGAGCTAATTGAATCAAAGGAAAGTCAAACACATTCAAAAAGAGTTTTTTAAATCAAATGAAGGTCAAATGCAATCTGCAAAGCTAATCAAATCAAATGAAAGTCAAACACATTCAAACAAAGCTAATTGAATCAAATGTAAGTCAAATACATTCAAACAAAGCTTTTTGAATCAAATGAAAGTCAAATGCATTCAACAAAGCTAATTGAATCAAACGGAAGTCAAAAACATTAAAAAAAAATCTAATTAAATCAAATGATAGACAAACACATTCAGACAAAGCTATTTGAATCAAATGAAATTCAAATGCATTCTACAAATCTAATTGAATCAAATGAAAGGAAAAAACATCTAAAAAATTCAAATTAAATCAATAAAAGGTCAAACACATTCAAACAAAACTATTTGAATCAAACGAAAGTCAAAAGCATTCTATAAAGCCAATTGAATCAAATTAAAGTCAAACACTTTCAAACAAAGCTAATTGAATCAAAAGAAAGTAAAACACATTCAAACAAACCTAATTGAATCAAATGAAAGTCAAGACATTCAAACAGAGCTAATTGAATCAAATGAAAGTCAAACACATTTAAACAAAGCTAATTGAATCAAATGTAAGTCAAACACATTCAAACAGAGCTTTTTGAATCAAATGAAAGTCAAATGCATTCAACAAAGCTAATTGAATCAAATGAAAGTCAAAAAAATCTTAAAAAAACCTTATTAAATCAAATGAAAGTCAAACACATTCAAACAAAGCTATTTGAATCAAATGAAAGTCAAATGCATTCTACAAATCTATTTGAATCAAATGGAAGTAAAAAACAATCGAATAAAGCCAATTGAAACCAATGAAAGTCAAACACATTCAAACAAAGCTTTGAATCAAATGAAAGTCAAATGCATTCAAAAAAGCTAATTGAATCAAATGAAAGTCAAAAAACATCTAAAAAATCTAATTAAATCAAATAAAAGTAAAAAAAAAATAAAAAAAGCTAATTAAATCAAATGAAAGTCAAACACATTCAAACAAAGCTATTTGAATAAAATGTAAGTCAAACACATTCAAACAGAGCTTTTTGAATCAAATGAAAGTCAAATGCATTCAACAAAGCTAATTGAATCAAATTAAATAAAAAATATCCAAAAAAAACCTAATTAAAATCAAATGAAAGTCAATCACATTCAGACAAAGCTATTTGAATCAAATGAAAGTCAAATGCATTCTACAAGCTAATTAAATCAAATGAAACTCAAAAACATTCGAACAAAGCCAATTGAATCAAATGAAAGTCAAACACATTCATACAAACCTAATTGAATCAAATGAAAGTCAAAATCATTCAAACAGAGCTAATTAAATAAAATGAAAGTCAAACACATACAAAAAGAGCTTTTTTGAATCAAATGAAGGTCAAACGCAATCTACAAAGCTAATTGAATCAAATGAAAGTCAAACACATTGAAACAAAGCTAATTGGATAAAACTTAAGTCAAAACACATTCAAATAGAGCTTTTTGAATAAAATGAAAGTCAAATGTGTTCAACAAAGCTAATTGAATCCAACGAAAGTCAAAAACATCTAAAAAAATCTAATTAAAACAAATGAAAGTCTAACACATTCATACAAAGCTATTTGTATCAACTGAAAGTCATACGCATTCTACAAATCTAATTGAATTAAATGAAATTAAAAAACAACTAAAAAATTCAAATTAAATCAATAAAAGGTCAAACACATTCAAACAAAACTATTTGAATCAAATGAAAGTCAAATGCATTCTATAAAGCTAATTGAATCAAATGAAAGTCAAACTCATTCAAACAAAGCTAATTGAATCAAATGTAAGTAAAACACATTTAAAACAAACCTAATTGAATCAAATGAATGTCAAACACATTCAAACAGAGCTAATTGAATCAAATGAAAGTCAAACACATTCAAAAAGAGTTTTTTGAATCAAATGAAGGTCAAATGCAATCTGCAAAGCTAATCAAATCAAATGAAAGTTAAACACATTCAAACAAAGCTAATTGAATCAAATGTAAGTCAAATACATTCAAACAAAGCTTTTTAAATCAAATGAAAGTCAAATGCATTCAACAAAGCTCATTGAATCAAATGAATGTTAAAAACAACTAAAAAATCTAATTAAATAAAATGAAAGTCAAACACATTCAAACAAACCTAATTGAATCAAATGAAAGTCAAACACATTCAAACAAACCTAATTGAATCAAATGAAAGTCAAACACATTCAAACAAAGCTAATTGAATCAAATGAAAGTAAAACACATTAAAACAAACCTAATTGAATCAAATGAAAGTCAAACACATTCAAACAGAGCTAATTGAATCAAAGGAAAGTCAAACACATTCAAAAAGAGTTTTTTGAATCAAATGAAGGTCAAATGCAATCTGCAAAAGCTAATCAAATCAAATGAAAGTCAAACACATTCAAACAAAGCTAATTGAATCAAATGTAAGTCAAATACATTCAAACAAAGCTTTTTGAATCAAATGAAAGTCAAATGCATTCAACAAAGCTAATTGAATCAAACGAAAGTCAAAAACATTAAAAAAAAATCTAATTAAATCAAATGAAAGACAAAACACATTCAGACAAAGCTATTTGAATCAAATGAAATTCAAATGCATTCTACAAATCTAATTGAATCAAATGAAAGGAAAAACATCTAAAAAATTCAAATTAAATCAATAAAAGGTCAAACACATTCAAACAAAACTATTTGAATCAAACGAAAGTCAAAAGCATTCTATAAAGCCAATTGAATCAAATAAATGTCAAAACACTTTCAAACAAAGCTAATTGAATCAAAAGAAAGTTAAAACACATTCAAACAAACCTAATTGAATCAAATGAAAGTCAAAGACATTCAAACAGAGCTAATTTGAATCAAATGAAAGTCAAACACATTTAAAACAAAGCTAATTGAATCAAATGTAAGTCAAACACATTCAAACAGAGCTTTTTGAATCAAATGAAAGTCAAATGCATTCAATAAAGCTAATTGAATCAAATGAAAGTCAAAAAAATCTTAAAAAACCTAATTAAAATCAATTGAAAGTCAAAACACATTCAAACAAAGCTATTTGAATCAAATGAAAGTCAAATGCATTCTACAAATCTATTTGAATCAAATGGAAGTAAAAAACAATCGAATAAAGCCAATTGAAACCAATGAAAGTCAAACACATTCAAACAAAGCTTTGAAATCAAATGAAAGTCAAATGCATTCAAAAAAGCTAATTGAATCAAATGAAAGTCAAAAACATCTAAAAAAATCTAATTAAATCAAATAAAAGTAAAAAAAAATAAAAAAAAGCTAATTAAATCAAATGAAAGTCAAACACATTCAAACAAAGCTATTTGAATCAAATGAAAGTCAAATGCATTCTACAAATCTATTTGAATCAAATGGAAGTAAAAAAAACAATCGAATAAAAGCCAATGTGAAACAATGAAAGTCAAACACATTCAAACAAAGCTTTGAATCAAATGAAAAGTCAAAATGCATTCAAAAAAGCTAATTGAATCAAATGAAAGTCAAAAAACATCTAAAAAATTCTAATTAAATCAAATAAAAGTAAAAAAAAATAAAAAAAGCTAATTAAATCAAATGAAAGTCAAACACATTCAAACAAACCTAATTGAATCAAATGAAAGTCAAACACATTCAAACAAACCTAATTGAATCAAATGAAAGTGAAACACATTCAAAAAAGAGTTTTTTGAATCAAATGAAGGTCAAATGCAATCTGCAAAGCTAATCAAATCAAATGAAAGTCTAACACATTCAAACAAAGCTAATTGAATCAAATGTAAGTCAAATACATTCAAACAAAGCTTTTTGAATCAAATGAAAGTCAAATGCATTCAACAAAAGCTCATTAAATCAAATGAAAGTCAAAAACAACTAAAAAAATCTAATTAAATCAAATGAAAGTCAAACACATTCAGACAAAGCTATTTGAATCTAATGAAAGTCCAATGCATTCTACAAATCTAATTGAATCAAATGAAAGTAAAAAACATTTGAACAAAGCCAATTGAATCAAATGAAAGTCAAACACATTCAAACAAACCTAATTGAATCAAATGAAAGTCAAACACATTCAAACAAAGCTAATTGAATCAAATGAAAGTAAAACACATTAAAACAAACCTAATTGAATCAAATGAAAGTCAAACACATTCAAACAGAGCTAATTGAATCAAATGAAAGTCAAACAAATTCAAAAAGAATTTTTTGAATCAAATGAAGGTCAAATGCAATCTGCAAAGCTAATCAAATCAAATGAAAGTCAAACACATTCAAAACAAAGCTAATTGAATCAAATGGAAGTCAAATACATTCAAACAAAGCTTTTTGAATCAAATGAAAGTCAAATGCATTCAACAAAGTTCATTTAATCAAATGAAAGTCAAAAAACATCTAAAAAAATCCAATTAAATCAAATGAAAGTAAAACACATTCAAACAAAGCTATTTGAATCAAATGAAAGTCAAATGCATTCTACAAATCTAATTGAATCAAATGAAAGTAAAAAACATTTGAACAAAGCCAATTGAATCAAATGAAAGTCAAACACATTCAAACAGTGTTAATTGAATAAAATGAAAGTCAAACACATTAAACTATTTGAATCAAGTGAAATTCAAAAGCATTCTATAAATCTAATTGAATTAAATGAAAGTCAAACACATTCAAACAAAGCTAATTGAATCAAATGAAAGTAAAACACATTCAAAACAAACCTAATTGAATCAAATGAAAGTCAAAGATATTCAAACAGAGCTAATTGAATCAAATGAAATTCAAACACATTCAAACAAAGGTAATTGAATCAAATGTAAGTCAAACACATCCAAACAGAGCTTTTTGAATCAAATGAAAGTCAAAAACATTCCAACAAAGCCAATTGAATCAAATGAAAGTCAAACACATTCAAACAAACCTAATTGAATCAAATGAAAGTCAAATGCATTCTATAAAGCTAATTGAATCAAATTATAGTAAAACACATTCAAACAAACCTAATAGAATCAAATGAAAGTCAAACACATTCAAACAGAGCTAATTGAATCAAATGAAAGTCAAACACATTCAAACACAGCTATTTGAATCAATTGAAAGTCAAATGCTTTCTACAAAGCTAATTGAATCAAATGAAAGTCAAAAACATTCCAAAAAAAGCCAATTGAATCAAATGAAAGTCAAACACATTCAAACAAAACCTAATTGAATCAAATGAAAGTCAAACACATTCAAACAAAGCTAATTAAATCAAATGAAAGTCAAACACATTCAAAAAAAGCTGATTAGATCAAATGTAAGTCAAACACATTCAAACAGAGCTTTTTGAATCAATTTTAAGGTCAAATGCATTCAACAAAGCTAATTGAATCAAAACAAAAGTCAAAAACATTTAAAAAAAATCTAATTAAATCAAATGAAAGACAAACACATTCAGACAAAGCTATTTGAATCAAATGAAATTCAAATGCATTCTACAAATCTAATTGAATCAAATGAAAGGAAAAACTTCTAAAAAAATTCAAATTAAATCAATAAAAGGTCAAACACATTCAAACAAAACTATTTGAATCAAACGAAAGTCAAAAGCATTCTATAAAGCCAATTGAATCAAATTAAAGTCAAACACTTTCAAACAAAGCTAATTGAATCAAATGAAAGTAAAACACATTCAAACAAACCTAATTGAATCAAATGAAAGTCAAAGACATTCAAACAGAGCTAATTGAATCAAATGAAAGTCAAACACATTTAAACAAAGCTAATTGAATCAAATGTAAGTCAAACACATTCAAAAAGAGCTTTTTGAATCAAATGAAAGTCAAATGCATTCAACAAAGCTAATTGAATCAAATGAAAGTCAAAAAAACTTAAAAAAACCTAATTAAATCAAATGAAAGTCAAACACATTTAAACAAAGCTATTTGAATCAAATGAAAGTCAAATGCATTCTACAAATCTATTTGAATCAAATGGAAGTAAAAAACAATCGAATAAAGCCAATTGAAACCAATGAAAGTCAAACACATTCAAACAAAGCTTTGAATCAAATGAAAGTCAAATGCATTCAAAAAAGCTAATTGAATCAAATGAAAGTCAAAAACATCTAAAAAAATCTAATTAAATCAAATGAAAGTCAAAAAAATAAAAACAGCTAATTAAATCAAATGAAAGTCAAACACATTCAAACAAAGCTATTCGAATTAAATGAAAGTCAAATGCAATCTACAAAGCTAATTGAATCAATTGAAAGTTAAACACATTCAAACAAAGCTATTTGAATGAAATGTAAGTCAAACACATTCAAACAGAGCTTTTTGAATCAAATGAAAGTCAAATGCATTCAACAAAGCTAATTGAATCAAATTAAAGTAAAAAATATCCAAAAAAAAACCTAATTAAATCAAATGAAAGTCAATCACATTCAGACAAAGCTATTTGAATCAAATGAAAGTCAAATGCATTCTACAAAGCTAATTAAATCAAATGAAAGTCAAAAACATTCGAACAAAGCCAATTGAATCAAATGAAAGTCAAACACAATCAAACAAACCTAATTGAATCAAATGAAAGTCAAAATCATTCAAACAGAGCTAATTAAATAAAATGAAAGTCAAACACATTCAAAAAGAGCTTTTTGAATCAAATGAAGGTCAAACGCAATCTACAAAGCTAATTGAATCAAATGAAAGTCAAACACATTGAAACAAAGCTAATTGGATAAAACTTAAGTCAAACACATTCAAATAGAGCTTTTTGAATAAAATGAAAGTCAAATGTGTTCAACAAAGCTAATTGATTCAAACGAAAGTCAAAAACATCTAAAAAAATCTAATTAAAACAAATGAAAGTCAAACACATTCAGACAAAGCTATTTGTATCAACTGAAAGTCATATGCATTCTACAAATCTAATTGAATTAAATGAAATTAAAAAACATCTAAAAAATTCAAATTAAATCAATAAAAGGTCAAACACATTCAAACAAAACTATTTGAATCAAATGAAAGTCAAATGCATTCTATAAAGCTAATTGAATCAAACGAAAGTCAAACACATTCAAACAAAGCTAATTGAATCAAATGAAAGTAAAACACATTAAAACAAACCTAATTGAATCAAATCAAAGTCAAACACATTCAAACAGAGCTAATTGAATCAAATGAAAGTCAAACACATTCAAAAAGAGTTTTTTGAATCAATTGAAGGTCAAATGCAATCTGCAAAGCTAACCAAATCAAATGAAAGTCAAACACATTCAAACAAAGCTAATTGAATCAAATGTAAGTCAAATACATTCAAAAAAAGCTTTTTGAATCAAATGAAAGTAAAAAACATTCAACAAAGCTCATTGAATCAAATGAAAGTAAAAAACAACTAAAAAAATCTAATTAAATCAAATGAAAGTCAAACACATTCAGAAAAAGCTATTTGAATCAAATGAAAGTCCTATGCATTCTACAAATCTAATTGAATCAAATGAAAGTAAAAAACATTTGAACAAAGCCAATTGAATCAAATGAAAGTCAAACACATTCAAACAAACCTAATTGAATCAAATGAAAGTCAAACACATTCAAACAAAGCTAATTGAATCAAATGAAAGTAAAACACATTAAAACAAACCTAATTGAATCAAATGGAAGTCAAACACATTCAAACAGAGCTAATTGAATCAAATGAAAGTCAAACACATTCAAAAAGAGTTTTTTGAATCAAATGAAGGCCAAATGCAATCTGCAAAGCTTATCAAATCAAATGAAAGTCAAACACATTCAAACAAAGCTAATTGAATCAAATGTAAGTCAAATACATTCAAACAAAGCTTTTTGAATCAAATGAAAGTCAAATGCGTTCAACAAAGGTCATTGAATAAAATGAAAGTCAAAAACATCTAAAAAAATCCAATTAAATCAAATGAAAGTCAAACACATTCAGACAAAGCTATTTGAATCAAATGAAAGTCAAATGCATTCTACAAATCTAATTGAATCAAATGAAAGTAAAAAACATTTGAACAAAGCCAATTGAATCAAATGAAAGTCAAACACATTCAAACAAACCTAATTGAATCAAATGAAAGTCAAACACATTCAAACAAAGCTAATTGAATCAAATGAAAGTAAAACACATTAAAACAAACCTAATTGAATCAAATGAAAGTCAAACACATTCAAACAGAGCTAATTGAATCAAATGAAAGTCAAACACATTCAAAAAGAGTTTTTTGAATCAAATGAAGGTCAAATGCAATCTTCAAAGCTAGTCAAATGAAAGTCAAACACATTCAAACAAAGCTAATTGAATCAAATGTAAGTCAAATACATTCAAACAAAGCTTTTTGAATCAAATGAAAGTCAAATGCATTCAACAAAGCTCATTGAATCAAATGAAAGTCAAAAACAACTAAAAAAATCTAATTAAATCAAATGAAAGTCAAACACATTCAGACAAAGCTATTTGAATCAAATGAAAGTCCAATGCATTCTACAAATCTAATTGAATCCAATGAAAGTAAAAACATTTGAACAAAGCCAATTGAATCAAATGAAAGTCAAACACATTCAAACAAACCTAATTGAATCAAATGAAAGTCAAACACATTCAAACAAAGCTAATTGAATCAAATGAAAGTAAAACACATTAAAACAAACCTAATTGAATCAAATGAAAGTCAAACACATTCAAAAAGAGCTAATTGAATCAAATGAAAGTCAAACACATTCAACAAGAGTTTTTTGAATCAAATGAAGGTCAAATGCAATCTGCAAAGCTAATCAAATCAAATGAAAGTCAAACACATTCAAACAAAGCTAATTGAATCAAATGTAAGTCAAATACATTCAAACAAAGCTTTTTGAATCAAATGAAAGTAAAAATGCATTCAACAAAGGTCATTGAATAAAATGAAAGTCAAAAAACATCTAAAAAAATCCAATTAAATCAAATGAAAGTCAAACACATTCAGACAAAGCTATTTGAATCAAATGAAAGTCAAATGCATTCTACAAATCTAATTGAATCAAATGAAAGTAAAAAACATTTGAACAAAGCCAATTGAATCAAATGAAAGTCAAACACATTCAAACAAACCTATATGAATCAATTGAAAGTCAAACACATTCAAACAGTGTTAATTGAATAAACTGAAAGTCAAACACATCAAACTATTTGAATCAAGTGAAAGTCAAAAGCATTCTATAAATCTAATTGAATTAAATGAAAGTCAAACACATTCAAACAAAGCTAATTGAATCAAATGAAAGTAAAACACATTCAAACAAACCTAATTGAATCAAATGAAAGTCAAAGATATTCAAACAGAGCTAATTGAATCAAATGAAAGTCAAACACATTCAAACAAAGGTTAATTGAATCAAATGTAAGTCAAACACATCCAAACAGAGCTTTTTGAATCAAATAAAAGTCAAATGCATTTAACAAAGCTAATTGAATGAAATGAAAGTAAAAAAACATCTAAAAAACCTAATTAAATCAAATGAAAGTCAAACACATTCAGACAAAGCTATTTGAATCGAATGAAAGTCAAATGCATTCTACAAATCTAATTGAATCAAATGGAAGTAAAAAACATTCGAACAAAGCCAAATAAATCCAATGAAAGTCAAACACATTCTAACAAAGCTTTTTGAATCAAATGAAAGTCAAATGCATTCAACAAAGCTAATTAAATCAAATGAAAGTCAAAACATGTAAAAAAAAATCTAATTAAATCAAATGAAAGTCAAACACAATAAAAAAAAGCTAATTAAATCAAATGAAAGTCAAAAACATGTAAAAAAATCTAATTAAATCAAATGAAAGTCAAACAAAATAAAAAAAGCTAATTAAATCAAATGAAAGTCAAACATATTCAAACAAAGCTATTTGAATTAAATGAAAGTCAAATGCAATCTACAAAGCTAATTGAATCAAATGAAAGTTAAACGCATTCAAACAAACCTAATAGAATCAAATGAAAGACGAACACATTCAAACAGAGCTAATTGAATCAAATGAAAGTCAAATGCACTCTATAAAGCTAATTGAATCAAATGAAAGTCAAACACATTTAAACAAAGCTAATTGAATCAAATTATAGTAAAACACATTCAAACAAACCTAATAGAATCAAATGAAAGTCAAACACATTCAAATAGAGCTAATTGAATCAAATGAAAGTCAAACACATTCAAACACAGCTATTTGAATCAATTGAAAGTCAAATGCTTTCTACAAAGCTAATTGAATCAAATGAAAGTCAAAAACATTCCAAAAAAGCCAATTGAATCAAATGAAAGTCAAACACATTCAAACAAACCTAATTGAATCAAATGAAAGTCAAACACATTCAAACAAAGCTAATTGAATCAAATGAAAGTCAAACACATTCAAACAAAGCTGATTGGGTCAAAATGTAAGTCAAACACATTCAAACAGAGCTTTTTGAATCAAATTAAAGTCAAATGCATTCAACAAAGCTAATTAAATCAATCAAAAGTCAAAAACATTTTAAAAAAAAATCTAATAAAATCAAATGAAAGACAAACACATTCAGACAAAGCCAATTGAATCGAATGAAAAGTCAAACACATTCAAACAAAGCTTTTTGAATCAAATGAAATTCAAATGCATTCTACAAAATCTAATTGAATCAAATGAAAGGAAAAACATCTAAAAAAATTCAAATTAAAAGGTCAAACACATTCAAACAAAACTATTTGAATCAAATGAAAGTCAAAAGCATTCTATAAAGCCAATTGAATCAAATTAAAGTCAAACACTTTTAAACAAAGCTAATTGAATCAAATGAAAGTAAAACACATTCAAACAAACCTAATTGAATCAAATGAAAGTCAAAGACATTCAAACAGAGCTAATTGAATCAAATGAAAGTCAAACACATTTAAACAATGCTAATTGAATCAAATGTAAGTCAAACACATTCAAACAGAGCTTTTTGAATCAAATGAAAGTCAAATGCATTCAACAAAGCTAATTGAAATCAAATGAAAGTCAAAAAAATCTAAAAAAAACCTAATTAAATCAAAATGAAAGTCAGACACTTTCAAACAAAGCTATTTGAATCAAATGAAAGTCAAATGCATTCTACAAATCTATTTGAATCAAATGGAAGTAAAAAAACAATCGAATAAAGCCAATTGAAACCAATGAAAGTCAAACACATTCAAACAAAGCTTTGAATCAAATGAAAGTCAAATGCATTCGAAAAAGCTAATTGAATCAAATGAAAGTCAAAAACATCTAAAAAAAATAAATTTAAATCAAATGAAAGTAAAAAAAAATAAAAAAAAGCTAAATAAATCAAATGAAAGTCAAACACATTCAAACAAAGCTATTTGAATTAAATGAAAGTCAAATGCAATCTACAAAGCTAATTGAATCAAATGAAATTTAAACACATTCAAACAAACCTAATATAATCAAATGAAAGACGAACACATTCAAAATGAACTAATTGAATCAAATAAAAAGTCCAACCCATTCAAAAAGATCTTTTTTGAATCAAATTAAGGTCAAATTTAATCTACAAAGCTAATTGAATCAATTGAAAGTTAAACACATTCAAACAAAGCTATTTGAATGAAATGTAAGTTAAACACATTCAAACAGAGCTTTTTGAATCAAATGAAAGTCAAATGCATTCAACAAAGCTAATTAAATCAAATTAAAGTCAAAAATATCCAAAAAAACCTAATTAAATCAAATGAAAGTCAATCACATTCAGACAAAGCTATTTGAATCAAATGAAAGTCAAATGCATTCTACAAAGCTAATTAAATCAAATGAAAGTCAAAAACATTCGAACAAAGCCAATTGAATCAAATGAAAGTCAAACACATTCAAAACAACCTAATTGAATCAAATGAAAGTCAAAAATCATTCAAACAGAGCTAATTAAATAAAATGAAAGTCAAACACATTTAAAAAGAGCTTTTTGAATCAAATGAAGGTCAAACACAATCTACAAAGCTAATTGAATCAAATGAAAGTCAAACACATTGAAACAAAGCTAATTGGATAAAACTTAAGTCAAACACATTCAAATAGAGCTTTTTGAATAAAATGAAAGTCAAATGCGTTCAACAAAGCTAATTGAATCAAACGAAAGTAAAAAAACATCTAAAAAAATCTAATTAAATCAAATGAAAGTCAAACACATTCAGACAAAGCTACTTGTATAACCTGAAAAGTCATATGCATTCTACAAAATCTAATTGAATCAAATGAAAGTAAAAAACATCTAAAAAATTCAAAATTAAATCAATAAAAGATCAAACACATTCAAACAAAACTATTTGAATCAAATGAAAGTCAAATGCATTCTATAAAGCTAATTGAATCAAATGAAAGTCAAACACATTCAAACAAAGCTAATTGAATCAAATGAAAGTAAAACACATTTAAACAAACCTAATTGAATCAAATGAAAGTCAAACACATTCAAACAGAGCTAATTGAATCAAATGAAAGTCAAAACACATTCAAAAAGAGTTTTTTGAATCAAATGAAGGTCAAATGCAATCTGCAAAGCTAATCAATCAAATCAAATGAAAGTCAAACAACATTCAAACAAGCTAATTGAATCAAATGTAAGTCAAATACATTCAAACAAAGCTTTTTGAATCAAATGAAAGTCAAATGCGTTCAACAAAGCTCATTGAATCAAATGAAAGTCAAAAACAACTAAAAAAACTAATTAAATCAAATGAAAGTCAAACACATTCAGACAAAGCTATTTGAATCAAATGAAAGTCAAATGCGTTCTACAAATCTAATTGAATAAAATGAAATTAAAAAACATTTGAACAAAGCCAATTGAATCAAATGAAAGTCAAACACATTCAAACAAACCTAATTGAATCAAATGAAAGTCAAACACATTCAAAACAAAGCTAATTGAATCAAATGAAAGTAAAACACATTAAAACAAACCTAATTGAATCAAATGAAAGTCAAACACATTCAAACAGAGCTAATTGAATCAAATGAAAGTCAAACAATTCAAAAAGAGTTTTTTGAATCAAATGAAGGTCAAATGCAATCTGAAAGCTAATCAAATCAAATGAAAGTTAAACACATTCAAACAAAGCTAATTGAATTAAATGTAAGTCAAATACATTCAAACAAAGCTTTTTGAATCAAATGAAAGTCAAATGCATTCAACAAAGCTCATTGAATCAAATGAAAGTCAAAAACATCTAAAAAAATCTAATTAAATCAAATGAAAGTCAAACACATTTAGACAAAGCTATTTGAATCAAATGAAAGTCAAATGCATTCTACAAATCTAATTGAATCAAATGAAAGTAAAAAAAATTTGAACAAAGCCAATTAAATCAAATGAAAGTCAAACACATTCAAACAAACCTAATTGAATCAAATGAGAGTCAAACACATTCAAACAAAGCTAATTGAATCAAATGAAAGTAAAACACATTAAAACAAACCTAATTGATTCAAATGAAAGTCAAACACATTCAAACAGAGCTAATTGAATAAAATGAAAGTCAAACACATTCAAAAAGAGTTTTTTGAGTCAAATGAAGGTCAAATGTTATCTGCAAAGCTAATTAAATCAAATGAAAGTCAAACACATTCAAGCAAAGCTAATTGAATCAAATGTAAGTCAAATACATTCAAACAAAGCTTTTTGAATCAA
>NW_018744870.1:0-39102 GCF_001683475.1 Chenopodium quinoa
ATTTGATTCAAAAAGTTTGTTTGAATGTGTTTGACTTTATTTGATTCAATTAGCTTTGTAGAAAGCATTAGACTTTCATTTGATTGAATTAGCTTAGTTTGAATTTGTTTGACTTTCATTTGATTCAATTAGCTTTGTGGAATGCATTTGACTTTCATATGATTCAAAAAGCTTTGTTTGAATGTGTTTGACTTTCATTTGAATCAATTAGCTTTGTTTGAATGTGTTTTACTTTCATTTGATTTAATTAGCTTTGTTAAATGCATTTGACTTTCATTTGATCTAATTAGCTTTGATGAATGCATTTGACTTTCATTTGATTCAAAAGCTTTGTTTGAATGTGTTTCTTTCATTTGATTCAATTAGCTTTGTAGAATGCATTAGACTTTCATTTGATTCAATTAGCTTTGATTGAATGTGTTTGACTTTCATTTTATTCAATTAGCTTTGTTGAATGCATTTGACTTTCATTTGATTCAAAATGCTTTGTTTGAATGTGTTTGACTTTTATTTGATTCTATTAGCTTTGTAGAATGTATTAGAATTTCATTTGATTCAAAAAGCTTTGTTTGAATGAATTTGACTTTTATTTTATTCATTTCGCTTTGTAGAATGCATTTGACTTGATTCAATTAGATTTGTGGAATGCATTTGACTTTCATATGATTAAAAAAGCTATGTTTGAATGTGTTTGACTTTCATTTGAATCAATTAGCTTTGTTTGAATGTGTTTTACTTTCATTTGATTTAATTAGCTTTGTAGAATGCATTTGACTTTCATTTGATTCAATTAGCTTTGATGAATGCATTTGACTTTCATTTGATTCAAAAAGGTTTGTTTGAATGTGTTTGACTTTATTTGATTCAATTAGCTTTGTAGAAAGCATTAGACTTTCATTTGATTCAATTAGCTTAGTTTGAATTTGTTTGACTTTCATTTGATTCAATTAGCTTTGTGGAATGCATTTGACTTTCATATGATTCAAAAAGCTTTGTTTGAATGTGTTTGACTTTCATTTGAATCAATTAGCTTTGTTTGAATGTGTTTTACTTTCATTTGATTTAATTAGCTTTGTTAATGCATTTGACTTTCATTTGATCTAATTAGCTTTGATGAATGCATTTGACTTTCATTTGATTCAAAAAGCTTTGTTTTGAATGTGTTTGACTTTCATTTGATTCAATTAGCTTTGTAGAATGCATTAGACTTTCATTTGATTCAATTAGCTTTGATTGAATGTGTTTGACTTTCATTTTATTCAATTAGCTTTGTTGAATGCATTTGACTTTCATTTGATTCAAAATGCTTTGTTTGAATGTGTTTGACTTTTATTTGATTCTATTAGCTTTGTAGAATGTATTAGAATTTCATTTGATTCAATTAGCTTTGTTTGAATACGTTTGATATTCATTTCATTTAATTAGCTTTGTCCATTTGACTTTCATTTGATAGCTTTGAATGCATTTGACCTTCATTTGATTCAAAAAGCTTTGTTTGAATGAATTTGACTTTTTTTTTATTCATTTCGCTTTGTAGAATGCATTTGACTTTCATTTGATCTAATTAGCTTTGATGAATGCATTTGACTTTCATTTGATTCAAAAAGCTTTGTTTGAATGTGTTTGACTTTCATTTGATTCAATTAGCTTTGCATTTGACTTTCATTTGATTCAATTAGCTTAGTTTGAATTTGTTTGACTTTCATTTGATTCATTTAGCTTTGTGGAATGCATTTGACTTTCATATGATTCAAAACTTTGTTTGAATGTGTTTGACTTTTATTTGAATCAATTAGCTTTGTTTGAATGTGTTTTACTTTCATTTGATTTAATTAGCTTTGTAGAATGCATTTGACTTTCATTTGATTCAATTAGCTTTGATGAATGCATTTGACTTTCATTTGATTCAAAAAGGTTTGTTTGAATGTGTTTGACTTATTTGATTCAATTAGCTTTGTAGAAAGCATTAGACTTTCATTTGATTCAATTAGCTTAGTTTGAATTGTTTGACTTTCATTTGATTCAATTAGCTTTGTGGAATGCATTTGACTTTCATATGATTCAAAAAGTTTGTTTGAATGTGTTTGACTTTTATTTGAATCAATAAGCTTTGTTTGAATGTGTTTTACTTTCATTTGATTTAATTAGCTTTGTAGAATGCATTTGACTTTCATTTGATTCAATTAGCTTTGATGAATGCATTTGACTTTCATTTGATTCAAAAAGATTTGTTTGAATGTGTTTGACTTTATTTGATTCAATTAGCTTTGTAGAAAGCATTAGACTTTCATTTGATTGAATTAGCTTAGTTTGAATTTGTTTGACTTTCATTTGATTCAATTAGCTTTGTGGAATGCATTTGACTTTCATATGATTCAAAAAGCTTTGTTGAATGTGTTTGACTTTCATTTGATCAATTAGCTTTGTTTGAATGTGTTTTACTTTCATTTGATTTAATTAGCTTTGTTAAATGCATTTGACTTTCATTTGATCTAATTAGCTTTGATGAATGCATTTGACTTTCATTTGATTCAAAAAGCTTTGTTTGAATGTGTTTGACTTTCATTTGATTCAATTAGCTTTGTAGAATGCATTAGACTTTCATTTGATTCAATTAGCTTTGATTGAATGTGTTTGACTTTCATTTTATTCAATTAGCTTTGTTGAATGCATTTGACTTTCATTTGATTCAAAATGCTTTGTTTGAATGTGTTTGACTTTTATTTGATTCTATTAGCTTTGTAGAATGTATTAGAATTTCATTTGATTCAAAAACTTTGTTTGAATGAATTTGACTTTTATTTTATTCATTTCGCTTTGTAGAATGCATTTGACTTTCATTTGATTCAATTAGATTTGTGGAATGCATTTGACTTTCATATGATTAAAAAGCTATGTTTGAATGTGTTTGACTTTCATTTGAATCAATTAGCTTTGTTTGAATGTGTTTTACTTTCATTTGATTTAATTAGCTTTGTAGAATGCATTTGACTTTCATTTGATTCAATTAGCTTTGATGAATGCATTTGACTTTCATTTGATTCAAAAAGGTTTGTTTGAATGTGTTTGACTTTATTTGATTCAATTAGCTTTGTAGAAAGCATTAGACTTTCATTTGATTCAATTAGCTTAGTTTGAATTTGTTTGACTTTCATTTGATTCAATTAGCTTTGTGGAATGCATTTGACTTCATATGATTCAAAAAAGCTTTGTTTGAATGTGTTTGACGTTTTATTTGAATCAATTAAGCTTTGTTTGAATGTGTTTTACTTTCATTTGATTTAATTAGCTTTGTTAAATGCATTTGACTTTCATTTGATTCTAATTTAGCTTTGAATGAATGTCATTTGACTTTCATTTGATTCAAAAAGGTTTGTTTGAATGTGTTTGACTTTCATTTGATTCAATTAGCTTTTGGTTAGAAATGCATTAGACTTTCATTTGATTCAAATTTAGCTTTGATTTTGAATGTGTTTGACTTTCATTTTTATTCATTAGCTTTGTTGAATGCATTTGACTTTATCATTTGATTCAAAATGCTTTGTGTTTGAATGTGTTTGACTTTTATTTGATTCTATTAGCTTTGTAGAATGTCATTTTTCATTTGATTTCAATAGCTTTGTTAAATCAATTTGACTTTGAATAATTTGACTTTTATTTTTTATTCATTTCGCTTTGTTAGAATGCATTTGACTTTCATTTGATTCAATTAGATTTTGTGGAATGCATTTGACTTTTTCATATGATTAAAAAAGCTATGTTTTGAATGTAGTTTGACTTTCATTTGAATCAATTAGCTTTGTTTGAATGTGTTTTACTTTCATTTTGATTTAATTAGCTTTGTAGAATGCATTTGACTTTCATTTGATTCAATTAGCTTTGATGAATGCATTTGACTTTCATTTGATTCAAAAAGGTTTGTTTGAATGTGTTTGACTTTATTTGATTCAATTAGCTTTGTAGAAAGCATTAGACTTTCATTTGATTCAATTAGCTTAGTTTGAATTTGTTTGACTTTCATTTGATTCAATTAGCTTTGTGGAATGCATTTGACTTTCATATGATTCAAAAAGCTTTGTTTGAATGTGTTTGACTTTTCATTTGAATCAATTAGCTTTGTTTGAATGTGTTTTACTTTCATTTGATTTAATTAGCTTTGTAGAATGCATTTGACTTTCATTTGATCTCAATTAGCTTTGATGAATGCATTTGACTTTCATTTGATTCAAAAAGGTTTGTTTGAATGTGTTTGACTTTATTTGATTCAATTAGCTTTGTAGAAAGCATTAGACTTTCATTTGATTGAATTAGCTTAGTTTGAATTTGTTTGACTTTCATTTTGATTCAATTAGCTTTGTGGAATGCATTTGACTTTCATATGATTCAAAAAGCTTTGTTTGAATGTGTTTGACTTTCATTTGAATCAATTAGCTTTGTTTGAATGTGTTTTACTTTCATTTGATTTAATTAGCTTTGTTAAATGCATTTGACTTTCATTTGATCTAATTAGCTTTGATGAATGCATTTGACTTTCATTTGATTCAAAAAGCTTTGTTTGAATGTGTTTGACTTTCATTTGATTCAATTAGCTTTGTAGAATGCATTAGACTTTCATTTGATTCAATTAGCTTTGATTGAATGTGTTTGACTTTCATTTTATTCAATTAGCTTTGTTGAATGCATTTGACTTTCATTTGATTCAAAATGCTTTGTTTGAATGTGTTTGACTTTTATTTGATTCTATTAGCTTTGTAGAATGTATTAGAATTTCATTTGATTCAAAAAGCTTTGTTTGAATGAATTTGACTTTTATTTTATTCATTTCGCTTTGTAGAATGCATTTGACTTTCATTTGATTCAATTAGATTTGTGGAATGCATTTGACTTTCATATGATTAAAAAAGCTATGTTTGAATGTGTTTGACTTTCATTTGAATCAATTAGCTTTGTTTGAATGTGTTTTACTTTCATTTGATTTAATTAGCTTTGTAGAATGCATTTGACTTTCATTTGATTCAATTAGCTTTGATGAATGCATTTGACTTTCATTTGATTCAAAAAGGTTTGTGTTTGAATGTGTTTGACTTTATTTTGATTCAATTAGCTTTTTTGTAGAAAGCATTAGACTTTCATTTGATTCAATTAGCTTAGTTTGAATTTGTTTTGACTTTCATTTGATTCAATTAGCTTTGTGGAATGCATTTGACTTTCAATATGATTCAAAAAGCTTTGTTTGAATGTGTTTGACTTTCATTTGAATCAATTAGCTTTGTTTGAATGTGTTTTACTTTCATTTGATTTAATTAGCTTTGTTAAATGCATTTGACTTTCATTTGATCTAATTAGCTTTGATGAATGCATTTGACTTTCATTTGATTCAAAAAGCTTTGTTTGAATGTGTTTGACTTTCATTTGATTCAATTAGCTTTGTAGAATGCATTAGACTTTCATTTGATTCAATTAGCTTTGATTGAATGTGTTTGACTTTCATTTTATTCAATTAGCTTTGTTGAATGCATTTGACTTTCATTTGATTCAAAATGCTTTGTTTGAATGTGTTTGACTTTTATTTGATTCTATTAGCTTTGTAGAATGTATTAGAATTTCATTTGATTCAATTAGCTTTGTTTGAATATTTGATATTCATTTCATTTAATTAGCTTTGTAGAATCCATTTGACTTTCATTTGATAGCTTTGTTGAATGCATTTGACCTTCATTTGATTCAAAAAGCTTTGTTTGAATGAATTTGACTTTTATTTTATTCATTTCGCTTTGTAGAATGCATTTGACTTTCATTTGATCTAATTAGCTTTGATGAATGCATTTGACTTTCATTTGATTCAAAAGCTTTGTTTGAATGTGTTTGACTTTCATTTGATTCAATTAGCTTTTTAAAAATGCATTTGACTTTCATTTGATTCAATTAGCTTAGTTTGAATTTGTTTGACTTTCATTTGATTCATTTAGCTTTGTGGAATGCATTTGACTTTCATATGATTCAAAACGCTTTGTTTGAATGTGTTTGACTTTTATTTGAATCAATTAGCTTTGTTTGAATGTGTTTTACTTTCATTTGATTTAATTAGCTTTGTAGAATGCATTTGACTTTCATTTGATTCAATTAGCTTTGATGAATGCATTTGACTTTCATTTGATTCAAAAGGTTTGTTTGAATGTGTTTGACTCTATTTGATTCAATTAGCTTTGTAGAAAGCATTAGACTTTCATTTGATTCAATTAGCTTAGTTTGAATTTGTTTGACTTTCATTTGATTCAATTAGCTTTGTGGAATGCATTTGACTTTCATATGATTCAAAAATTTTTGTTTGAATGTGTTTGACTTTTATTTGAATCAATAAGCTTTGTTTGAATGTGTTTTACTTTCATTTGATTTAATTAGCTTTGTAGAATGCATTTGACTTTCATTGATTCAATTAGCTTTGATGAATGCATTTGACTTTCATTTGATTCAAAAAGGTTTGTTTGAATGTGTTTGACTTTATTTGATTCAATTAGCTTTGTAGAAAGCATTAGACTTTCATTTGATTGAATTAGCTTAGTTTGAATTTGTTTGACTTTCATTTGATTCAATTAGCTTTGTGGAATGCATTTGACTTTCATATGATTCAAAAAGCTTTGTTTGAATGTGTTTGACTTTCATTTGAATCAATTAGCTTTGTTTGAATGTGTTTTACTTTCATTTGATTTAATTAGCTTTGTTAAATGCATTTGACTTTCATTTGAATCTAATTAGCTTTGATGAATGCATTTGACTTTCATTTGATTCAAAAAGCTTTGTTTGAATGTGTTTGACTTTCATTTGATTCAATTAGCTTTGTAGAATGCATTAGACTTTCATTTGATTCAATTAGCTTTGATTGAATGTGTTTGACTTTCATTTTATTCAATTAGCTTTGTTGAATGCATTTGACTTTCATTTGATTCAAAATGCTTTGTTTGAATGTGTTTGACTTTTATTTGATTCTATTAGCTTTGTAGAATGTATTAGAATTTCATTTGATTCAAAAAGCTTTGTTTGAATGAATTTGACTTTTATTTTATTCATTTCGCTTTGTAGAATGCATTTGACTTTCATTTGATTCAATTAGATTTGTGGAATGCATTTGACTTTCATATGATTAAAAAAGCTATGTTTGAATGTGTTTTGACTTTCATTTGAATCAATTAGCTTTGTTTGAATGTGTTTTACTTTCATTTGATTTAATTAGCTTTGTAGAATGCATTTGACTTTCATTTGATTCAATTAGCTTTGATGAATGCATTTGACTTTCATTTGATTCAAAAAGGTTTGTTTGAATGTGTTTGACTTTATTTGATTCAATTAGCTTTGTAGAAAGCATTAGACTTTCATTTGATTCAATTAGCTTAGTTTGAATTTGTTTGACTTTCATTTGATTCAATTAGCTTTGTGGAATGCATTTGACTTTCATATGATTCAAAAAGCTTTGTTTGAATGTGTTTGACTTTCATTTGAATCAATTAGCTTTGTTTGAATGTGTTTTACTTTCATTTGATTTAATTAGCTTTGTTAAATGCATTTGACTTTCATTTGATCTAATTAGCTTTGATGAATGCATTTGACTTTCATTTGATTCAAAAAGCTTTGTTTGAATGTGTTTGACTTTCATTTGATTCAATTAGCTTTGTAGAATGCATTAGACTTTCATTTGATTCAATTAGCTTTGATTGAATGTGTTTGACTTTCATTTTATTCAATTAGCTTTGTTGAATGCATTTGACTTTCATTTGATTCAAAATGCTTTGTTTGAATGTGTTTGACTTTTATTTGATTCTATTAGCTTTGTAGAATGTATTAGAATTTCATTTGATTCAATTAGCTTTGTTTGAATACGTTTGATATTCATTTCATTTAATTAGCTTTGTAGAATCCATTTGACTTTCATTTGATAGCTTTGTTGAATGCATTTGACCTTCATTTGATTCAAAAAGCTTTGTTTGAATGAATTTGACTTTTATTTTATTCATTTCGCTTTGTAGAATGCATTTGACTTTCATTTGATCTAATTAGCTTTGATGAATGCATTTGACTTTCATTTGATTCAAAAAGCTTTGTTTGAATGTGTTTGACTTTCATTTGATTCAATTAGCTTTTTAAAAATGCATTTGACTTTCATTTGATTCAATTAGCTTAGT
Source organism: Chenopodium quinoa (assembly GCF_001683475.1). Lineage (NCBI taxonomy): Eukaryota > Viridiplantae > Streptophyta > Magnoliopsida > Caryophyllales > Amaranthaceae > Chenopodium > Chenopodium quinoa. Next base: position 8,178 of record NW_018744870.1, read on the forward strand.
TTGAATTTGTTTGACTTTCATTTGATTCATTTAGCTTTGTGGAATGCATTTGACTTTCATATGATTCAAAACGCTTTGTTTGAATGTGTTTGACTTTTATTTGAATCAATTAGCTTTGTTTGAATGTGTTTTACTTTCATTTGATTTAATTAGCTTTGTAGAATGCATTTGACTTTCATTTGATTCAATTAGCTTTGATGAATGCATTTGACTTTCATTTGATTCAAAAAGGTTTGTTTGAATGTGTTTGACTCTATTTGATTCAATTAGCTTTGTAGAAAGCATTAGACTTTCATTTGATTCAATTAGCTTAGTTTGAATTTGTTTGACTTTCATTTGATTCAATTAGCTTTGTGGAATGCATTTGACTTTCATATGATTCAAAAAGCTTTGTTTGAATGTGTTTGACTTTTATTTGAATCAATAAGCTTTGTTTGAATGTGTTTTACTTTCATTTGATTTAATTAGCTTTGTAGAATGCATTTGACTTTCATTTGATTCAATTAGCTTTGATGAATGCATTTGACTTTCATTTGATTCAAAAAGGTTTGTTTGAATGTGTTTGACTTTATTTGATTCAATTAGCTTTGTAGAAAGCATTAGACTTTCATTTGATTGAATTAGCTTAGTTTGAATTTGTTTGACTTTCATTTGATTCAATTAGCTTTGTGGAATGCATTTGACTTTCATATGATTCAAAAAGCTTTGTTTGAATGTGTTTGACTTTCATTTGAATCAATTAGCTTTGTTTGAATGTGTTTTACTTTCATTTGATTTAATTAGCTTTGTTAAATGCATTTGACTTTCATTTGAACTAATTAGCTTTGATGAATGCATTTGACTTTCATTTGATTCAAAAAGCTTTGTTTGAATGTGTTTGACTTTCATTTGATTCAATTAGCTTTGTAGAATGCATTAGACTTTCATTTGATTCAATTAGCTTTGATTGAATGTGTTTGACTTTCATTTTATTCAATTAGCTTTGTTGAATGCATTTGACTTTCATTTGATTCAAAATGCTTTGTTTGAATGTGTTTGACTTTTATTTGATTCTATTAGCTTTGTAGAATGTATTAGAATTTCATTTGATTCAAAAAGCTTTGTTTGAATGAATTTGACTTTTATTTTATTCATTTCGCTTTGTAGAATGCATTTGACTTTCATTTGATTCAATTAGATTTGTGGAATGCATTTGACTTTCATATGATTAAAAAAGCTATGTTTGAATGTGTTTGACTTTCATTTGAATCAATTAGCTTTGTTTGAATGTGTTTTACTTTCATTTGATTTAATTAGCTTTGTAGAATGCATTTGACTTTCATTTGATTCAATTAGCTTTGATGAATGCATTTGACTTTCATTTGATTCAAAAAGGTTTGTTTGAATGTGTTTGACTTTATTTGATTCAATTAGCTTTGTAGAAAGCATTAGACTTTCATTTGATTCAATTAGCTTAGTTTGAATTTGTTTGACTTTCATTTGATTCAATTAGCTTTGTGGAATGCATTTGACTTTCATATGATTCAAAAAGCTTTGTTTGAATGTGTTTGACTTTCATTTGAATCAATTAGCTTTGTTTGAATGTGTTTTACTTTCATTTGATTTAATTAGCTTTGTTAAATGCATTTGACTTTCATTTGATCTAATTAGCTTTGATGAATGCATTTGACTTTCATTTGATTCAAAAAGCTTTGTTTGAATGTGTTTGACTTTCATTTGATTCAATTAGCTTTGTAGAATGCATTAGACTTTCATTTGATTCAATTAGCTTTGATTGAATGTGTTTGACTTTCATTTTATTCAATTAGCTTTGTTGAATGCATTTGACTTTCATTTGATTCAAAATGCTTTGTTTGAATGTGTTTGACTTTTATTTGATTCTATTAGCTTTGTAGAATGTATTAGAATTTCATTTGATTCAATTAGCTTTGTTTGAATGTTTGATTTCATTTATTTAATTAGCTTTGTAGAATCCATTTGACTTTCATTTGATAGCTTTGTTGAATGCATTTGACTTCATTTGATTCAAAAAGCTTTGTTTTGAATTGAATTTTACTTTTATTTTATTTCAATTTAGCTTTGTAGAATGCATTTGACTTTCATTTGATTCAATTAGCTTTGATGAATGCATTTGACTTTCATTTGATTCAAAAAGGTTTGTTTGAATGTGTTTGACTTTATTTGATTCAATTAGCTTTTGTAGAAAGCATTAGACTTTCATTTGATTCAATTAGCTTAGTTTGAATTTGTTTGACTTTCATTTGATTCAATTAGCTTTGTGGAATGCATTTGACTTTCATATGATTCAAAACGCTTTGTTTGAATGTGTTTGACTTTTATTTGAATCAATTAGCTTTGTTTGAATGTGTTTTACTTTCATTTGATTTAATTAGCTTTGTAGAATGCATTTGACTTTCATTTGATTCAATTAGCTTTGATGAATGCATTTGACTTTCATTTGATTCAAAATTTGTTTGAATGTGTTTGACTCTATTTGATTCAATTAGCTTTGTAGAACATTAGACTTTCATTTGATTCAATTAGCTTAGTTTGAATTTGTTTGACTTTCATTTGATTCAATTAGCTTTGTGGAATGCATTTGACTTTCATATGATTCAAAAAGCTTTGTTTGAATGTGTTTGACTTTTATTTGAATCAATTAGCTTTGTTTGAATGTGTTTTACTTTCATTTGATTTAATTAGCTTTGTAGAATGCATTTGACTTTCATTTGATTCAATTAGCTTTGATGAATGCATTTGACTTTCATTTGATTCAAAAAGGTTTGTTTGAATGTGTTTGACTTTATTTGATTCAATTAGCTTTGTAGAAAGCATTAGACTTTCATTTGATTGAATTAGCTTAGTTTGAATTTGTTTGACTTTCATTTGATTCAATTAGCTTTGTGGAATGCATTTGACTTTCATATGATTCAAAAAGCTTTGTTTGAATGTGTTTGACTTTCATTTGAATCAATTAGCTTTGTTTGAATGTGTTTTACTTTCATTTGATTTAATTAGCTTTGTTAAATGCATTTGACTTTCATTTGATCTAATTAGCTTTGATGAATGCATTTGACTTTCATTTGATTCAAAAAGCTTTGTTTGAATGTGTTTGACTTTCATTTGATTCAATTAGCTTTGTAGAATGCATTAGACTTTCATTTGATTCAATTAGCTTTGATTGAATGTGTTTGACTTTCATTTTATTCAATTAGCTTTGTTGAATGCATTTGACTTTCATTTGATTCAAAATGCTTTGTTTGAATGTGTTTGACTTTTATTTGATTCTATTAGCTTTGTAGAATGTATTAGAATTTCATTTGATTCAAAAATCTTTGTTTGAATGAATTTGACTTTTATTTTATTCATTTCGCTTTGTAGAATGCATTTGACTTTCATTTGATTCAATTAGATTTGTGGAATGCATTTGACTTTCATATGATTAAAAAAGCTATGTTTGAATGTGTTTGACTTTCATTTGAATCAATTAGCTTTGTTTGAATGTGTTTTACTTTCATTTGATTTAATTAGCTTTGTAGAATGCATTTGACTTTCATTTGATTCAATTAGCTTTGATGAATGCATTTGACTTTCATTTGATTCAAAAAGGTTTGTTTGAATGTGTTTGACTTTATTTGATTCAATTAGCTTTGTAGAAAGCATTAGACTTTCATTTGATTCAATTAGCTTAGTTTGAATTTGTTTGACTTTCATTTGATTCAATTAGCTTTGTGGAATGCATTTGACTTTCATATGATTCAAAAAGCTTTGTTTGAATGTGTTTGACTTTCATTTGAATCAATTAGCTTTGTTTGAATGTGTTTTACTTTCATTTGATTTAATTAGCTTTGTTAAATGCATTTGACTTTCATTTGATCTAATTAGCTTTGATGAATGCATTTGACTTTCATTTGATTCAAAAAGCTTTGTTTGAATGTGTTTGACTTTCATTTGATTCAATTAGCTTTGTAGAATGCATTAGACTTTCATTTGATTCAATTAGCTTTGATTGAATGTGTTTGACTTTCATTTTATTCAATTAGCTTTGTTGAATGAATTTGACTTTCATTTGATTCAAAATGCTTTGTTTGAATGTGTTTGACTTTTATTTGATTCTATTAGCTTTGTAGAATGTATTAGAATTTCATTTGATTCAAAAAGCTTTGTTTGAATGAATTTGATTTTATTTTATTCATTTCGCTTTGTAGAATGCATTTGACTTTCATTTGATTCAATTAGATTTGTGGAATGCATTTGACTTTCATATGATTAAAAAAGCTATGTTTGAATGTGTTTGACTTTCATTTGAATCAATTAGCTTTGTTTGAATGTGTTTTACTTTCATTTGATTTAATTAGCTTTGTAGAATGCATTTGACTTTCATTTGATTCAATTAGCTTTGATGAATGCATTTGACTTTCATTTGATTCAAAAAGGTTTGTTTGAATGTGTTTGACTTTATTTGATTCAATTAGCTTTGTAGAAAGCATTAGACTTTCATTTGATTCAATTAGCTTAGTTTGAATTTGTTTGACTTTCATTTGATTCAATTAGCTTTGTGGAATGCATTTGACTTTCATATGATTCAAAAAGCTTTGTTTGAATGTGTTTGACTTTCATTTGAATCAATTAGCTTTGTTTGAATGTGTTTTACTTTCATTTGATTTAATTAGCTTTGTTAAATGCATTTGACTTTCATTTGATCTAATTAGCTTTGATGAATGCATTTGACTTTCATTTGATTCAAAAAGCTTTGTTTGAATGTGTTTGACTTTCATTTGATTCAATTAGCTTTGTAGAATGCATTAGACTTTCATTTGATTCAATTAGCTTTGATTGAATGTGTTTGACTTTCATTTTATTCAATTAGCTTTGTTGAATGAATTTGACTTTCATTTGATTCAAAATGCTTTGTTTGAATGTGTTTGACTTTTATTTGATTCTATTAGCTTTGTAGAATGTATTAGAATTTCATTTGATTCAAAAATCTTTGTTTGAATGAATTTGACTTTTATTTTATTCATTTTCGCTTTGTAGAATGCATTTGACTTTCATTTGATTCAATTAGATTTGTGGAATGCATTTGACTTTCATATGATTAAAAAAGCTATGTTTGAATGTGTTTTGACTTTTCATTTGAATCAATTAGCTTTGTTTGAATGTGTTTTACTTTCATTTGATTTAATTAGCTTTGTAGAATGCATTTGACTTTCATTTGATTCAATTAGCTTTGATGAATGCATTTGACTTTCATTTGATTCAAAAAGATTTGTTTGAATGTGTTTGACTTTATTTGATTCAATTAGCTTTGTAGAAAGCATTAGACTTTCATTTGATTGAATTAGCTTAGTTTGAATTTGTTTGACTTTCATTTGATTCAATTAGCTTTGTGGAATGCATTTGACTTTCATATGATTCAAAAAGCTTTGTTTGAATGTGTTTGACTTTCATTTGAATCAATTAGCTTTGTTTGAATGTGTTTTACTTTCATTTGATTTAATTAGCTTTGTTAAATGCATTTGACTTTCATTTGAACTAATTAGCTTTGATGAATGCATTTGACTTTCATTTGATTCAAAAAGCTTTGTTTGAATGTGTTTTACTTTCATTTGATTCAATTAGCTTTGTAGAATGCATTAGACTTTCATTTGATTCAATTAGCTTTGATTGAATGTGTTTGACTTTCATTTTATTCAATTAGCTTTGTTGAATGCATTTGACTTTCATTTGATTCAAAATGCTTTGTTTGAATGTGTTTGACTTTTATTTGATTCTATTAGCTTTGTAGAATGTATTAGAATTTCATTTGATTCAAAAAGCTTTGTTTGAATGAATTTGACTTTTATTTTATTCATTTCGCTTTGTAGAATGCATTTGACTTTCATTTGATTCAATTAGATTTGTGGAATGCATTTGACTTTCATATGATTAAAAAAGCTATGTTTGAATGTGTTTGACTTTCATTTGAATCAATTAGCTTTGTTTGAATGTGTTTTACTTTCATTTGATTTAATTAGCTTTGTAGAATGCATTTGACTTTCATTTGATTCAATTAGCTTTGATGAATGCATTTGACTTTCATTTGATTCAAAAAGGTTTGTTTGAATGTGTTTGACATTTATTTGATTCAATTAGCTTTGTAGAAAGCATTAGACTTTCATTTGATTCAATTAGCTTAGTTTGAATTTGTTTGACTTTCATTTGATTCAATTAGCTTTGTGGAATGCATTTGACTTTCATATGATTCAAAAAGCTTTGTTTGAATGTGTTTGACTTTCATTTGAATCAATTAGCTTTGTTTGAATGTGTTTTACTTTCATTTGATTTAATTAGCTTTGTTAAATGCATTTGACTTTCATTTGATCTAATTAGCTTTGATGAATGCATTTGACTTTCATTTGATTCAAAAAGCTTTGTTTGAATGTGTTTGACTTTCATTTGATTCAATTAGCTTTGTAGAATGCATTAGACTTTCATTTGATTCAATTAGCTTTGATTGAATGTGTTTGACTTTCATTTTATTCAATTAGCTTTGTTGAATGCATTTGACTTTCATTTGATTCAAAATGCTTTGTTTGAATGTGTTTGACTTTTATTTGATTCTATTAGCTTTGTAGAATGTATTAGAATTTCATTTGATTCAATTAGCTTTGTTTGAATACGTTTGATATTCATTTCATTTAATTAGCTTTGTAGAATCCATTTGACTTTCATTTGATAGCTTTGTTGAATGCATTTGACCTTCATTTGATTCAAAAAGCTTTGTTTGAATGAATTTGACTTTTATTTTATTCATTTCGCTTTGTAGAATGCATTTGACTTTCATTTGATCTAATTAGCTTTGATGAATGCATTTGACTTTCATTTGATTCAAAAAAGCTTTGTTTGAATGTGTTTGACTTTCATTTGATTCAATTAGCTTTTTAAAAATGCATTTGACTTTCATTTGATTCAATTAGCTTAGTTTGAATTTGTTTGACTTTCATTTGATTCATTTAGCTTTGTGGAATGCATTTGACTTTCATATGATTCAAAACGCTTTGTTTGAATGTGTTTGACTTTTATTTGAATCAATTAGCTTTGTTTGAATGTGTTTTACTTTCATTTGATTTAATTAGCTTTGTAGAATGCATTTGACTTTCATTTGATTCAATTAGCTTTGATGAATGCATTTGACTTTCATTTGATTCAAAAAGGTTTGTTTGAATGTGTTTGACTCTATTTGATTCAATTAGCTTTGTAGAAAGCATTAGACTTTCATTTGATTCAATTAGCTTAGTTTGAATTTGTTTGACTTTCATTTGATTCAATTAGCTTTGTGGAATGCATTTGACTTTCATATGATTCAAAAATCTTTGTTTGAATGTGTTTGACTTTTATTTGAATCAATAAGCTTTGTTTGAATGTGTTTTACTTTCATTTGATTTAATTAGCTTTGTAGAATGCATTTGACTTTCATTTGATTCAATTAGCTTTGATGAATGCATTTGACTTTCATTTGATTCAAAAAGATTTGTTTGAATGTGTTTGACTTTATTTGATTCAATTAGCTTTGTAGAAAGCATTAGACTTTCATTTGATTGAATTAGCTTAGTTTGAATTTGTTTGACTTTCATTTGATTCAATTAGCTTTGTGGAATGCATTTGACTTTCATATGATTCAAAAAGCTTTGTTTGAATGTGTTTGACTTTCATTTGAATCAATTAGCTTTGTTTGAATGTGTTTTACTTTCATTTGATTTAATTAGCTTTGTTAAATGCATTTGACTTTCATTTGAACTAATTAGCTTTGATGAATGCATTTGACTTTCATTTGATTCAAAAAGCTTTGTTTGAATGTGTTTGACTTTCATTTGATTCAATTAGCTTTGTAGAATGCATTAGACTTTCATTTGATTCAATTAGCTTTGATTGAATGTGTTTGACTTTCATTTTATTCAATTAGCTTTGTTGAATGCATTTGACTTTCATTTGATTCAAAATGCTTTGTTTGAATGTGTTTGACTTTTATTTGATTCTATTAGCTTTGTAGAATGTATTAGAATTTCATTTGATTCAAAAAGCTTTGTTTGAATGAATTTGACTTTTATTTTATTCATTTCGCTTTGTAGAATGCATTTGACTTTCATTTGATTCAATTAGATTTGTGGAATGCATTTGACTTTCATATGATTAAAAAAGCTATGTTTGAATGTGTTTGACTTTCATTTGAATCAATTAGCTTTGTTTGAATGTGTTTTACTTTCATTTGATTTAATTAGCTTTGTAGAATGCATTTGACTTTCATTTGATTCAATTAGCTTTGATGAATGCATTTGACTTTCATTTGATTCAAAAAGGTTTGTTTGAATGTGTTTGACTTTATTTGATTCAATTAGCTTTGTAGAAAGCATTAGACTTTCATTTGATTCAATTAGCTTAGTTTGAATTTGTTTGACTTTCATTTGATTCAATTAGCTTTGTGGAATGCATTTGACTTTCATATGATTCAAAAAGCTTTGTTTGAATGTGTTTGACTTTCATTTGAATCAATTAGCTTTGTTTGAATGTGTTTTACTTTCATTTGATTTAATTAGCTTTGTTAAATGCATTTGACTTTCATTTGATCTAATTAGCTTTGATGAATGCATTTGACTTTCATTTGATTCAAAAAGCTTTGTTTGAATGTGTTTGACTTTCATTTGATTCAATTAGCTTTGTAGAATGCATTAGACTTTCATTTGATTCAATTAGCTTTGATTGAATGTGTTTGACTTTCATTTTATTCAATTAGCTTTGTTGAATGCATTTGACTTTCATTTGATTCAAAATGCTTTGTTTGAATGTGTTTGACTTTTATTTGATTCTATTAGCTTTGTAGAATGTATTAGAATTTCATTTGATTCAATTAGCTTTGTTTGAATACGTTTGATATTCATTTCATTTAATTAGCTTTGTAGAATCCATTTGACTTTCATTTGATAGCTTTGTTGAATGCATTTGACCTTCATTTGATTCAAAAAGCTTTGTTTGAATGAATTTGACTTTTATTTTATTCATTTCGCTTTGTAGAATGCATTTGACTTTCATTTGATCTAATTAGCTTTGATGAATGCATTTGACTTTCATTTGATTCAAAAAGCTTTGTTTGAATGTGTTTGACTTTCATTTGATTCAATTAGCTTTTTAAAAATGCATTTGACTTTCATTTGATTCAATTAGCTTAGTTTGAATTTGTTTGACTTTCATTTGATTCATTTAGCTTTGTGGAATGCATTTGACTTTCATATGATTCAAAACGCTTTGTTTGAATGTGTTTGACTTTTATTTGAATCAATTAGCTTTGTTTGAATGTGTTTTACTTTCATTTGATTTAATTAGCTTTGTAGAATGCATTTGACTTTCATTTGATTCAATTAGCTTTGATGAATGCATTTGACTTTCATTTGATTCAAAAAGGTTTGTTTGAATGTGTTTGACTCTATTTGATTCAATTAGCTTTGTAGAAAGCATTAGACTTTCATTTGATTCAATTAGCTTAGTTTGAATTTGTTTGACTTTCATTTGATTCAATTAGCTTTGTGGAATGCATTTGACTTTCATATGATTCAAAAATCTTTGTTTGAATGTGTTTGACTTTTATTTGAATCAATAAGCTTTGTTTGAATGTGTTTTACTTTCATTTGATTTAATTAGCTTTGTAGAATGCATTTGACTTTCATTTGATTCAATTAGCTTTGATGAATGCATTTGACTTTCATTTGATTCAAAAAGATTTGTTTGAATGTGTTTGACTTTATTTGATTCAATTAGCTTTGTAGAAAGCATTAGACTTTCATTTGATTGAATTAGCTTAGTTTGAATTTGTTTGACTTTCATTTGATTCAATTAGCTTTGTGGAATGCATTTGACTTTCATATGATTCAAAAAGCTTTGTTTGAATGTGTTTGACTTTCATTTGAATCAATTAGCTTTGTTTGAATGTGTTTTACTTTCATTTGATTTAATTAGCTTTGTTAAATGCATTTGACTTTCATTTGAACTAATTAGCTTTGATGAATGCATTTGACTTTCATTTGATTCAAAAAGCTTTGTTTGAATGTGTTTGACTTTCATTTGATTCAATTAGCTTTGTAGAATGCATTAGACTTTCATTTGATTCAATTAGCTTTGATTGAATGTGTTTGAATTTCATTTTATTCAATTAGCTTTGTTGAATGCATTTGACTTTCATTTGATTCAAAATGCTTTGTTTGAATGTGTTTGACTTTTATTTGATTCTATTAGCTTTGTAGAATGTATTAGAATTTCATTTGATTCAAAAAGCTTTGTTTGAATGAATTTGACTTTTATTTTATTCATTTCGCTTTGTAGAATGCATTTGACTTTCATTTGATTCAATTAGATTTGTGGAATGCATTTGACTTTCATATGATTAAAAAAGCTATGTTTGAATGTGTTTGACTTTCATTTGAATCAATTAGCTTTGTTTGAATGTGTTTTACTTTCATTTGATTTAATTAGCTTTGTAGAATGCATTTGACTTTCATTTGATTCAATTAGCTTTGATGAATGCATTTGACTTTCATTTGATTCAAAAAGGTTTGTTTGAATGTGTTTGACTTTATTTGATTCAATTAGCTTTGTAGAAAGCATTAGACTTTCATTTGATTCAATTAGCTTAGTTTGAATTTGTTTGACTTTCATTTGATTCAATTAGCTTTGTGGAATGCATTTGACTTTCATATGATTCAAAAAGCTTTGTTTGAATGTGTTTGACTTTCATTTGAATCAATTAGCTTTGTTTGAATGTGTTTTACTTTCATTTGATTTAATTAGCTTTGTTAAATGCATTTGACTTTCATTTGATCTAATTAGCTTTGATGAATGCATTTGACTTTCATTTGATTCAAAAAGCTTTGTTTGAATGTGTTTGACTTTCATTTGATTCAATTAGCTTTGTAGAATGCATTAGACTTTCATTTGATTCAATTAGCTTTGATTGAATGTGTTTGACTTTCATTTTATTCAATTAGCTTTGTTGAATGCATTTGACTTTCATTTGATTCAAAATGCTTTGTTTGAATGTGTTTGACTTTTATTTGATTCTATTAGCTTTGTAGAATGTATTAGAATTTCATTTGATTCAATTAGCTTTGTTTGAATACGTTTGATATTCATTTCATTTAATTAGCTTTGTAGAATCCATTTGACTTTCATTTGATAGCTTTGTTGAATGCATTTGACCTTCATTTGATTCAAAAAGCTTTGTTTGAATGAATTTGACTTTTATTTTATTCATTTCGCTTTGTAGAATGCATTTGACTTTCATTTGATCTAATTAGCTTTGATGAATGCATTTGACTTTCATTTGATTCAAAAAGCTTTGTTTGAATGTGTTTGACTTTCATTTGATTCAATTAGCTTTTTTAAAAATGCATTTGACTTTCATTTGATTCAATTAGCTTAGTTTGAATTTGTTTGACTTTCATTTGATTCATTTAGCTTTGTGGAATGCATTTGACTTTCATATGATTCAAAACGCTTTGTTTGAATGTGTTTGACTTTTATTTGAATCAATTAGCTTTGTTTGAATGTGTTTTACTTTCATTTGATTTAATTAGCTTTGTAGAATGCATTTGACTTTCATTTGATTCAATTAGCTTTGATGAATGCATTTGACTTTCATTTGATTCAAAAAGGTTTGTTTGAATGTGTTTGACTCTATTTGATTCAATTAGCTTTGTAGAAAGCATTAGACTTTCATTTGATTCAATTAGCTTAGTTTGAATTTGTTTGACTTTCATTTGATTCAATTAGCTTTGTGGAATGCATTTGACTTTCATATGATTCAAAAATCTTTGTTTGAATGTGTTTGACTTTTATTTGAATCAATAAGCTTTGTTTGAATGTGTTTTACTTTCATTTGATTTAATTAGCTTTGTAGAATGCATTTGACTTTCATTTGATTCAATTAGCTTTGATGAATGCATTTGACTTTCATTTGATTCAAAAAGATTTGTTTGAATGTGTTTGACTTTATTTGATTCAATTAGCTTTGTAGAAAGCATTAGACTTTCATTTGATTGAATTAGCTTAGTTTGAATTTGTTTGACTTTCATTTGATTCAATTAGCTTTGTGGAATGCATTTGACTTTCATATGATTCAAAAAGCTTTGTTTGAATGTGTTTGACTTTCATTTGAATCAATTAGCTTTGTTTGAATGTGTTTTACTTTCATTTGATTTAATTAGCTTTGTTAAATGCATTTGACTTTCATTTGAACTAATTAGCTTTGATGAATGCATTTGACTTTCATTTGATTCAAAAAGCTTTGTTTGAATGTGTTTGACTTTCATTTGATTCAATTAGCTTTGTAGAATGCATTAGACTTTCATTTGATTCAATTAGCTTTGATTGAATGTGTTTGACTTTCATTTTATTCAATTAGCTTTGTTGAATGCATTTGACTTTCATTTGATTCAAAATGCTTTGTTTGAATGTGTTTGACTTTTATTTGATTCTATTAGCTTTGTAGAATGTATTAGAATTTCATTTGATTCAAAAAGCTTTGTTTGAATGAATTTGACTTTTATTTTATTCATTTCGCTTTGTAGAATGCATTTGACTTTCATTTGATTCAATTAGATTTGTGGAATGCATTTGACTTTCATATGATTAAAAAAGCTATGTTTGAATGTGTTTGACTTTCATTTGAATCAATTAGCTTTGTTTGAATGTGTTTTACTTTCATTTGATTTAATTAGCTTTGTAGAATGCATTTGACTTTCATTTGATTCAATTAGCTTTGATGAATGCATTTGACTTTCATTTGATTCAAAAAGGTTTGTTTGAATGTGTTTGACTTTATTTGATTCAATTAGCTTTGTAGAAAGCATTAGACTTTCATTTGATTCAATTAGCTTAGTTTGAATTTGTTTGACTTTCATTTGATTCAATTAGCTTTGTGGAATGCATTTGACTTTCATATGATTCAAAAAGCTTTGTTTGAATGTGTTTGACTTTCATTTGAATCAATTAGCTTTGTTTGAATGTGTTTTACTTTCATTTGATTTAATTAGCTTTGTTAAATGCATTTGACTTTCATTTGATCTAATTAGCTTTGATGAATGCATTTGACTTTCATTTGATTCAAAAAGCTTTGTTTGAATGTGTTTGACTTTCATTTGATTCAATTAGCTTTGTAGAATGCATTAGACTTTCATTTGATTCAATTAGCTTTGATTGAATGTGTTTGACTTTCATTTTATTCAATTAGCTTTGTTGAATGCATTTGACTTTCATTTGATTCAAAATGCTTTGTTTGAATGTGTTTGACTTTTATTTGATTCTATTAGCTTTGTAGAATGTATTAGAATTTCATTTGATTCAATTAGCTTTGTTTGAATACGTTTGATATTCATTTCATTTAATTAGCTTTGTAGAATCCATTTGACTTTCATTTGATAGCTTTGTTGAATGCATTTGACCTTCATTTGATTCAAAAAGCTTTGTTTGAATGAATTTGACTTTTATTTTATTCATTTCGCTTTGTAGAATGCTTTTTTTTTTTTTTTATTTGACTTTCATTTGATCTAATTAGCTTTGATGAATGCATTTGACTTTCATTTGATTCAAAAAGCTTTGTTTGAATGTGTTTGACTTTCATTTGATTCAATTAGCTTTTTAAAAATGCATTTGACTTTCATTTGATTCAATTAGCTTAGTTTGAATTTGTTTGACTTTCATTTGATTCATTTAGCTTTGTGGAATGCATTTGACTTTCATATGATTCAAAACGCTTTGTTTGAATGTGTTTGACTTTTATTTGAATCAATTAGCTTTGTTTGAATGTGTTTTACTTTCATTTGATTTAATTAGCTTTGTAGAATGCATTTGACTTTCATTTGATTCAATTAGCTTTGATGAATGCATTTGACTTTCATTTGATTCAAAAAGGTTTGTTTGAATGTGTTTGACTCTATTTGATTCAATTAGCTTTGTAGAAAGCATTAGACTTTCATTTGATTCAATTAGCTTAGTTTGAATTTGTTTGACTTTCATTTGATTCAATTAGCTTTGTGGAATGCATTTGACTTTCATATGATTCAAAAATCTTTGTTTGAATGTGTTTGACTTTTATTTGAATCAATAAGCTTTGTTTGAATGTGTTTTACTTTCATTTGATTTAATTAGCTTTGTAGAATGCATTTGACTTTCATTTGATTCAATTAGCTTTGATGAATGCATTTGACTTTCATTTGATTCAAAAAGATTTGTTTGAATGTGTTTGACTTTATTTGATTCAATTAGCTTTGTAGAAAGCATTAGACTTTCATTTGATTGAATTAGCTTAGTTTGAATTTGTTTGACTTTCATTTGATTCAATTAGCTTTGTGGAATGCATTTGACTTTCATATGATTCAAAAAGCTTTGTTTGAATGTGTTTGACTTTCATTTGAATCAATTAGCTTTGTTTGAATGTGTTTTACTTTCATTTGATTTAATTAGCTTTGTTAAATGCATTTGACTTTCATTTGAACTAATTAGCTTTGATGAATGCATTTGACTTTCATTTGATTCAAAAAGCTTTGTTTGAATGTGTTTGACTTTCATTTGATTCAATTAGCTTTGTAGAATGCATTAGACTTTCATTTGATTCAATTAGCTTTGATTGAATGTGTTTGACTTTCATTTTATTCAATTAGCTTTGTTGAATGCATTTGACTTTCATTTGATTCAAAATGCTTTGTTTGAATGTGTTTGACTTTTATTTGATTCTATTAGCTTTGTAGAATGTATTAGAATTTCATTTGATTCAAAAAGCTTTGTTTGAATGAATTTGACTTTTATTTTATTCATTTCGCTTTGTAGAATGCATTTGACTTTCATTTGATTCAATTAGATTTGTGGAATGCATTTGACTTTCATATGATTAAAAAAGCTATGTTTGAATGTGTTTGACTTTCATTTGAATCAATTAGCTTTGTTTGAATGTGTTTTACTTTCATTTGATTTAATTAGCTTTGTAGAATGCATTTGACTTTCATTTGATTCAATTAGCTTTGATGAATGCATTTGACTTTCATTTGATTCAAAAAGGTTTGTTTGAATGTGTTTGACTTTATTTGATTCAATTAGCTTTGTAGAAAGCATTAGACTTTCATTTGATTCAATTAGCTTAGTTTGAATTTGTTTGACTTTCATTTGATTCAATTAGCTTTGTGGAATGCATTTGACTTTCATATGATTCAAAAAGCTTTGTTTGAATGTGTTTGACTTTCATTTGAATCAATTAGCTTTGTTTGAATGTGTTTTACTTTCATTTGATTTAATTAGCTTTGTTAAATGCATTTGACTTTCATTTGATCTAATTAGCTTTGATGAATGCATTTGACTTTCATTTGATTCAAAAAGCTTTGTTTGAATGTGTTTGACTTTCATTTGATTCAATTAGCTTTGTAGAATGCATTAGACTTTCATTTGATTCAATTAGCTTTGATTGAATGTGTTTGACTTTCATTTTATTCAATTAGCTTTGTTGAATGCATTTGACTTTCATTTGATTCAAAATGCTTTGTTTGAATGTGTTTGACTTTTATTTGATTCTATTAGCTTTGTAGAATGTATTAGAATTTCATTTGATTCAATTAGCTTTGTTTGAATACGTTTGATATTCATTTCATTTAATTAGCTTTGTAGAATCCATTTGACTTTCATTTGATAGCTTTGTTGAATGCATTTGACCTTCATTTGATTCAAAAAGCTTTGTTTGAATGAATTTGACTTTTATTTTATTCATTTCGCTTTGTAGAATGCATTTGACTTTCATTTGATCTAATTAGCTTTGATGAATGCATTTGACTTTCATTTGATTCAAAAAGCTTTGTTTGAATGTGTTTGACTTTCATTTGATTCAATTAGCTTTTTAAAAATGCATTTGACTTTCATTTGATTCAATTAGCTTAGTTTGAATTTGTTTGACTTTCATTTGATTCATTTAGCTTTGTGGAATGCATTTGACTTTCATATGATTCAAAAACGCTTTGTTTGAATGTGTTTGACTTTTATTTGAATCAATTAGCTTTGTTTGAATGTGTTTTACTTTCATTTGATTTAATTAGCTTTGTAGAATGCATTTGACTTTCATTTGATTCAATTAGCTTTGATGAATGCATTTGACTTTCATTTGATTCAAAAAGGTTTGTTTGAATGTGTTTGACTCTATTTGATTCAATTAGCTTTGTAGAAAGCATTAGACTTTCATTTGATTCAATTAGCTTAGTTTGAATTTGTTTGACTTTCATTTGATTCAATTAGCTTTGTGGAATGCATTTGACTTTCATATGATTCAAAAATCTTTGTTTGAATGTGTTTGACTTTTATTTGAATCAATAAGCTTTGTTTGAATGTGTTTTACTTTCATTTGATTTAATTAGCTTTGTAGAATGCATTTGACTTTCATTTGATTCAATTAGCTTTGATGAATGCATTTGACTTTCATTTGATTCAAAAAGATTTGTTTGAATGTGTTTGACTTTATTTGATTCAATTAGCTTTGTAGAAAGCATTAGACTTTCATTTGATTGAATTAGCTTAGTTTGAATTTGTTTGACTTTCATTTGATTCAATTAGCTTTGTGGAATGCATTTGACTTTCATATGATTCAAAAAGCTTTGTTTGAATGTGTTTGACTTTCATTTGAATCAATTAGCTTTGTTTGATGTGTTTTACTTTCATTTGATTTAATTAGCTTTGTTAAATGCATTTGACTTTCATTTGAACTAATTAGCTTTGATGAATGCATTTGACTTTCATTTGATTCAAAAAGCTTTGTTTGAATGTGTTTGACTTTCATTTGATTCAATTAGCTTTGTAGAATGCATTAGACTTTCATTTGATTCAATTAGCTTTGATTGAATGTGTTTGACTTTCATTTTATTCAATTAGCTTTGTTGAATGCATTTGACTTTCATTTGATTCAAAATGCTTTGTTTGAATGTGTTTGACTTTTATTTGATTCTATTAGCTTTGTAGAATGTATTAGAATTTCATTTGATTCAAAAAGCTTTGTTTGAATGAATTTGACTTTTATTTTATTCATTTCGCTTTGTAGAATGCATTTGACTTTCATTTGATTCAATTAGATTTGTGGAATGCATTTGACTTTCATATGATTAAAAAAGCTATGTTTGAATGTGTTTGACTTTCATTTGAATCAATTAGCTTTGTTTGAATGTGTTTTACTTTCATTTGATTTAATTAGCTTTGTAGAATGCATTTGACTTTCATTTGATTCAATTAGCTTTGATGAATGCATTTGACTTTCATTTGATTCAAAAAGGTTTGTTTGAATGTGTTTGACTTTATTTGATTCAATTAGCTTTGTAGAAAGCATTAGACTTTCATTTGATTCAATTAGCTTAGTTTGAATTTGTTTGACTTTCATTTGATTCAATTAGCTTTGTGGAATGCATTTGACTTTCATATGATTCAAAAAGCTTTGTTTGAATGTGTTTGACTTTCATTTGAATCAATTAGCTTTGTTTGAATGTGTTTTACTTTCATTTGATTTAATTAGCTTTGTTAAATGCATTTGACTTTCATTTGATCTAATTAGCTTTGATGAATGCATTTGACTTTCATTTGATTCAAAAAGCTTTGTTTGAATGTGTTTGACTTTCATTTGATTCAATTAGCTTTGTAGAATGCATTAGACTTTCATTTGATTCAATTAGCTTTGATTGAATGTGTTTGACTTTCATTTTATTCAATTAGCTTTGTTGAATGCATTTGACTTTCATTTGATTCAAAATGCTTTGTTTGAATGTGTTTGACTTTTATTTGATTCTATTAGCTTTGTAGAATGTATTAGAATTTCATTTGATTCAATTAGCTTTGTTTGAATACGTTTGATATTCATTTCATTTAATTAGCTTTGTAGAATCCATTTGACTTTCATTTGATAGCTTTGTTGAATGCATTTGACCTTCATTTGATTCAAAAAGCTTTGTTTGAATGAATTTGACTTTTATTTTATTCATTTCGCTTTGTAGAATGCATTTGACTTTCATTTGATCTAATTAGCTTTGATGAATGCATTTGACTTTCATTTGATTCAAAAAGCTTTGTTTGAATGTGTTTGACTTTCATTTGATTCAATTAGCTTTTTAAAAATGCATTTGACTTTCATTTGATTCAATTAGCTTAGTTTGAATTTGTTTGACTTTCATTTGATTCATTTAGCTTTGTGGAATGCATTTGACTTTCATATGATTCAAAACGCTTTGTTTGAATGTGTTTGACTTTTATTTGAATCAATTAGCTTTGTTTGAATGTGTTTTACTTTCATTTGATTTAATTAGCTTTGTAGAATGCATTTGACTTTCATTTGATTCAATTAGCTTTGATGAATGCATTTGACTTTCATTTGATTCAAAAAGGTTTGTTTGAATGTGTTTGACTCTATTTGATTCAATTAGCTTTGTAGAAAGCATTAGACTTTCATTTGATTCAATTAGCTTAGTTTGAATTTGTTTGACTTTCATTTGATTCAATTAGCTTTGTGGAATGCATTTGACTTTCATATGATTCAAAAATCTTTGTTTGAATGTGTTTGACTTTTATTTGAATCAATAAGCTTTGTTTGAATGTGTTTTACTTTCATTTGATTTAATTAGCTTTGTAGAATGCATTTGACTTTCATTTGATTCAATTAGCTTTGATGAATGCATTTGACTTTCATTTGATTCAAAAAGATTTGTTTGAATGTGTTTGACTTTATTTGATTCAATTAGCTTTGTAGAAAGCATTAGACTTTCATTTGATTGAATTAGCTTAGTTTGAATTTGTTTGACTTTCATTTGATTCAATTAGCTTTGTGGAATGCATTTGACTTTCATATGATTCAAAAAGCTTTGTTTGAATGTGTTTGACTTTCATTTGAATCAATTAGCTTTGTTTGAATGTGTTTTACTTTCATTTGATTTAATTAGCTTTGTTAAATGCATTTGACTTTCATTTGAACTAATTAGCTTTGATGAATGCATTTGACTTTCATTTGATTCAAAAAGCTTTGTTTGAATGTGTTTGACTTTCATTTGATTCAATTAGCTTTGTAGAATGCATTAGACTTTCATTTGATTCAATTAGCTTTGATTGAATGTGTTTGACTTTCATTTTATTCAATTAGCTTTGTTGAATGCATTTGACTTTCATTTGATTCAAAATGCTTTGTTTGAATGTGTTTGACTTTTATTTGATTCTATTAGCTTTGTAGAATGTATTAGAATTTCATTTGATTCAAAAAGCTTTGTTTGAATGAATTTGACTTTTATTTTATTCATTTCGCTTTGTAGAATGCATTTGACTTTCATTTGATTCAATTAGATTTGTGGAATGCATTTGACTTTCATATGATTAAAAAAGCTATGTTTGAATGTGTTTGACTTTCATTTGAATCAATTAGCTTTGTTTGAATGTGTTTTACTTTCATTTGATTTAATTAGCTTTGTAGAATGCATTTGACTTTCATTTGATTCAATTAGCTTTGATGAATGCATTTGACTTTCATTTGATTCAAAAAGGTTTGTTTGAATGTGTTTGACTTTATTTGATTCAATTAGCTTTGTAGAAAGCATTAGACTTTCATTTGATTCAATTAGCTTAGTTTGAATTTGTTTGACTTTCATTTGATTCAATTAGCTTTGTGGAATGCATTTGACTTTCATATGATTCAAAAAGCTTTGTTTGAATGTGTTTGACTTTCATTTGAATCAATTAGCTTTGTTTGAATGTGTTTTACTTTCATTTGATTTAATTAGCTTTGTTAAATGCATTTGACTTTCATTTGATCTAATTAGCTTTGATGAATGCATTTGACTTTCATTTGATTCAAAAAGCTTTGTTTGAATGTGTTTGACTTTCATTTGATTCAATTAGCTTTGTAGAATGCATTAGACTTTCATTTGATTCAATTAGCTTTGATTGAATGTGTTTGACTTTCATTTTATTCAATTAGCTTTGTTGAATGCATTTGACTTTCATTTGATTCAAAATGCTTTGTTTGAATGTGTTTGACTTTTATTTGATTCTATTAGCTTTGTAGAATGTATTAGAATTTCATTTGATTCAATTAGCTTTGTTTGAATACGATACACATTTTAGCTGTAAATCATTTACTTTCATTGATCAAGATTTACCTTATGCCTTTGTGATGAATACACTGTGCATTTGACTTTTCATTTGGATTCTAATTAGCTTTGTGGAATGCATTTGACTATTTTTCATTTCATTTGATTCAATAAAAGTCTATTGTTTGAATGAATTTGATGCTTTTTTTGATACTTTCATTGAATCAATTAGCTTTGTTTGAATGTGTTTACTTTCATTTGATTTAATTATTTGTAGAATGCATTGACTTTCATTGATTCAATTAGCTTTGATGAATGCATTTGACTTTCATTTGATTCAAAAAGGTTTGTTTGAATGTGTTTGACTTATTTGATTCAATTAGCTTTGTAGAAAGCATTAGACTTTCATTTGATTCAATTAGCTTAGTTTGAATTTGTTTGACTTTCATTTGATTCAATTAGCTTTGTGGAATGCATTTGACTTTCATATGATTCAAAAAGCTTTGTTTGAATGTGTTTGACTTTCATTTGAATCAATAGCTTTGTTTGAATGTGTTTTACTTTCATTTGATTTAATTAGCTTTGTAGAATGCATTTGACTTTCATTTGATTCAATTAGCTTTGATGAATGCATTTGACTTTCATTTGATTCAAAAAGATTTGTTTGAATGTGTTTGACTTTATTTGATTCAATTAGCTTTGTAGAAAGCATTAGACTTTCATTTGATTGAATTAGCTTAGTTTGAATTTGTTTGACTTTCATTTGATTCAATTAGCTTTGTGGAATGCATTTGACTTTCATATGATTCAAAAAGCTTTGTTTGAATGTGTTTGACTTTCATTTGAATCAATTAGCTTTGTTTGAATGTGTTTTACTTTCATTTGATTTAATTAGCTTTGTTAAATGCATTTGACTTTCATTTGAACTAATTAGCTTTGATGAATGCATTTGACTTTCATTTGATTCAAAAAGCTTTGTTTGAATGTGTTTGACTTTCATTTGATTCAATTGCTTTGTAGAATGCATTAGACTTTCATTTGATTCAATTAGCTTTGATTGAATTGTTTGACTTTCATTTTATTCAATTAGCTTTGTTGAATGCATTTGACTTTCATTTGATTCAAAATGCTTTGTTTGAATGTGTTTGACTTTTATTTGATTCTATTAGCTTTGTAGAATGTATTAGAATTTCATTTGATTCAAAAAGTTTGTTTGAATGAATTTGACTTTTTATTTTATTCATTTCGCTTTGTAGAATGCATTTGACTTTCATTTGATTCAATTAGATTTGTGAATGCATTTGACTTTATATGATTAAAAAAGCTATGTTTGAATGTGTTTGACTTTCATTTGAATCAATTAGCTTGTTTGAATGTGTTTTACTTTCATTTGATTTAATTAGCTTTGTAGAATGCATTTGACTTTCATTTGATTCAATTAGCTTTGATGAATGCATTTGACTTTCATTTGATTCAAAAAGGTTTGTTTGAATGTGTTTGACTTTATTTGATTCAATTAGCTTTGTAGAAAGCATTAGACTTTCATTTGATTCAATTAGCTTAGTTTGAATTTGTTTGACTTTCATTTGATTCAATTAGCTTTGTGGAATGCATTTGACTTTCATATGATTCAAAAAGCTTTGTTTGAATGTGTTTGACTTTCATTTGAATCAATTAGCTTTGTTTGAATGTGTTTTACTTTCATTTGATTTAATTAGCTTTGTTAAATGCATTTGACTTTCATTTGATCTAATTAGCTTTGATGAATGCATTTGACTTTCATTTGATTCAAAAAGCTTTGTTTGAATGTGTTTGACTTTCATTTGATTCAATTAGCTTTGTAGAATGCATTAGACTTTCATTTGATTCAATTAGCTTTGATTGAATGTGTTTGACTTTCATTTTATTCAATTAGCTTTGTTGAATGCATTTGACTTTCATTTGATTCAAAATGCTTTGTTTGAATGTGTTTGACTTTTATTTGATTCTATTAGCTTTGTAGAATGTATTAGAATTTCATTTGATTCAATTAGCTTTGTTTGAATACGTTTGATTTCATTTCATTTAATTAGCTTTGTAGAATCCATTTGACTTTCATTTGATAGCTTTGTTGAATGCATTTGACCTTCATTTGATTCAAAAAGCTTTGTTTGAATGAATTTGACTTTTATTTTATTCAGCTGCAACATTTGACTTTCATTTGATTAATTAGCTTTGATGAATGCATTTGACTTTCATTTGATTCAAATTTGTTTGAAATGTTTGACTTTCATTTGATTCAATTAGCTTTTTAAAAATGCATTTGACTTTCATTTGATTCAATTAGCTTTGTTTGAATTTGTTTGACTTTCATTTGATTCTTAGCTTTGTGGAATGCATTTGACTTTCATATGATTCAAAAGCTTGTTTGAATGTGTTTGACTTTTATTTGAATCAATTAGCTTTGTTTGAATGTGTTTTACTTTCATTTGATTTAATTAGCTTTGTAGAATGCATTTGACTTTCATTTGATTCAATTAGCTTTGATGAATGCATTTGACTTTCATTTGATTCAAAAAGGTTTGTTTGAATGTGTTTGACTTATTTGATTCAATTAGCTTTGTAGAAGCATTAGACTTTCATTTGATTCAATTAGCTTAGTTTGAATTTGTTTGACTTTCATTTGATTCAATTAGCTTTGTGGAATGCATTTGACTTTCATATGATTCAAAAAGCTTTGTTTGAATGTGTTTGACTTTCATTTGAATCAATTAGCTTTGTTTGAATGTGTTTTACTTTCATTTGATTTAATTAGCTTTGTAGAATGCATTTGACTTTCATTTGATTCAATTAGCTTTGATGAATGCATTTGACTTTCATTTGATTCAAAAAGTTTGTTTGAATGTGTTTGACTTTATTTGATTCAATTAGCTTTGTAGAAAGCATTAGACTTTCATTTGATTGAATTAGCTTAGTTTGAATTTGTTTGACTTTCATTTGATTCAATTAGCTTTGTGGAATGCATTTGACTTTCATATGATTCAAAAAGCTTTGTTTGAATGTGTTTGACTTTCATTTGAATCAATTAGCTTTGTTTGAATGTGTTTTACTTTCATTTGATTTAATTAGCTTTGTTAAATGCATTTGACTTTCATTTGATCTAATTAGCTTTGATGAATGCATTTGACTTTCATTTGATTCAAAAAGCTTTGTTTGAATGTGTTTGACTTTCATTTGATTCAATTAGCTTTGTAGAATGCATTAGACTTTCATTTGATTCAATTAGCTTTGATTGAATGTGTTTGACTTTCATTTTATTCAATTAGCTTTGTTGAATGCATTTGACTTTCATTTGATTCAAAATGCTTTGTTTGAATGTGTTTGACTTTTATTTGATTCTATTAGCTTTGTAGAATGTATTAGAATTTCATTTGATTCAAAAAGCTTTGTTTGAATGAATTTGACTTTTATTTTATTCATTTCGCTTTGTAGAATGCATTTGACTTTCATTTGATTCAATTAGATTTGTGGAATGCATTTGACTTTCATATGATTCAAAAAGCTATGTTTGAATGTGTTTGACTTTCATTTGAATCAATTAGCTTTGTTTGAATGTGTTTTACTTTCATTTGATTTAATTAGCTTTGTAGAATGCATTTGACTTTCATTTGATTCAATTAGCTTTGATGAATGCATTTGACTTTCATTTGATTCAAAAAGGTTTGTTTGAATGTGTTTGACTTTATTTGATTCAATTAGCTTTGTAGAAAGCATTAGACTTTCATTTGATTCAATTAGCTTAGTTTGAATTTGTTTGACTTTCATTTGATTCAATTAGCTTTGTGGAATGCATTTGACTTTCATATGATTCAAAAAGCTTTGTTTGAATGTGTTTGACTTTCATTTGAATCAATTAGCTTTGTTTGAATGTGTTTTACTTTCATTTGATTTAATTAGCTTTGTTAAATGCATTTGACTTTCATTTGATCTAATTAGCTTTGATGAATGCATTTGACTTTCATTTGATTCAAAAGCTTTGTTTGAATGTGTTTGACTTTCATTTGATTCAATTAGCTTTGTAGAATGCATTAGACTTTCATTTGATTCAATTAGCTTTGATTGAATGTGTTTGACTTTCATTTTATTCAATTAGCTTTGTTGAATGCATTTGACTTTCATTTGATTCAAAATGCTTTGTTTGAATGTGTTTGACTTTTATTTGATTCTATTAGCTTTGTAGAATGTATTATTTCATTTGATTCAATTAGCTTTGTTTGAATACGTTTGATTTCATTTCATTTAATTAGCTTTGTAGAATCCATTTGACTTTCATTTGATAGCTTTGTTGAATGCATTTGACCTTCATTTGATTCAAAAAGCTTTGTTTGAATGAATTTGACTTTTATTTTATTCATTTCGCTTTGTAGAATGCATTTGACTTTCATTTGATCTAATTAGCTTTGATGAATGCATTTGACTTTCATTTGATTCAAAAAGCATTTGAATTTGTTATTTGTTTGAATTAGCTTGAATTCATTTGATTCAGCTTTGTGGAATGCATTTGACTTTCATATGATTCAAAAGCTTTGTTTGAATGTGTTTGACTTTTATTTGAATCAATTAGCTTTGTTTGAATGTGTTTTACTTTCATTTGATTTAATTAGCTTTGTAGAATGCATTTGACTTTCATTTGATTCAATTAGCTTTGATGAATGCATTTGACTTTCATTTGATTCAAAAAGGTTTGTTTGAATGTGTTTGACTTTATTTGATTCAATTAGCTTTGTAGAAAGCATTAGACTTTCATTTGATTCAATTAGCTTAGTTTGAATTTGTTTGACTTTCATTTGATTCAATTAGCTTTGTGGAATGCATTTGACTTTCATATGATTCAAAAAGCTTTGTTTGAATGTGTTTGACTTTTATTTGAATCAATTAGCTTTGTTTGAATGTGTTTTACTTTCATTTGATTTAATTAGCTTTGTAGAATGCATTTGACTTTCATTTGATTCAATTAGCTTTGATGAATGCATTTGACTTTCATTTGATTCAAAAAGTTTGTTTGAATGTGTTTGACTTTATTTGATTCAATTAGCTTTGTAGAAAGCATTAGACTTTCATTTGATTGAATTAGCTTAGTTTGAATTTGTTTGACTTTCATTTGATTCAATTAGCTTTGTGGAATGCATTTGACTTTCATATGATTCAAAAAGCTTTGTTTGAATGTGTTTGACTTTCATTTGAATCAATTAGCTTTGTTTGAATGTGTTTTACTTTCATTTGATTTAATTAGCTTTGTTAAATGCATTTGACTTTCATTTGAACTAATTAGCTTTGATGAATGCATTTGACTTTCATTTGATTCAAAAGCTTTGTTTGAATGTGTTTGACTTTCATTTGATTCAATTAGCTTTGTAGAATGCATTAGACTTTCATTTGATTCAATTAGCTTTGATTGAATGTGTTTGACTTTCATTTTATTCAATTAGCTTTGTTGAATGCATTTGACTTTCATTTGATTCAAAATGCTTTGTTTGAATGTGTTTGACTTTTATTTGATTCTATTAGCTTTGTAGAATGTATTAGAATTTCATTTGATTCAAAAAGCTTTGTTTGAATGAATTTGACTTTTATTTTATTCATTTCGCTTTGTAGAATGCATTTGACTTTCATTTGATTCAATTAGATTTGTGGAATGCATTTGACTTTCATATGATTAAAAAGCTATGTTTGAATGTGTTTGACTTTCATTTGAATCAATTAGCTTTGTTTGAATGTGTTTTACTTTCATTTGATTTAATTAGCTTTGTAGAATGCATTTGACTTTCATTTGATTCAATTAGCTTTGATGAATGCATTTGACTTTCATTTGATTCAAAAAGGTTTGTTTGAATGTGTTTGACTTTATTTGATTCAATTAGCTTTGTAGAAAGCATTAGACTTTCATTTGATTCAATTAGCTTAGTTTGAATTTGTTTGACTTTCATTTGATTCAATTAGCTTTGTGGAATGCATTTGACTTTCATATGATTCAAAAAGCTTTGTTTGAATGTGTTTGACTTTCATTTGAATCAATTAGCTTTGTTTGAATGTGTTTTACTTTCATTTGATTTAATTAGCTTTGTTAAATGCATTTGACTTTCATTTGATCTAATTAGCTTTGATGAATGCATTTGACTTTCATTTGATTCAAAAAGCTTTGTTTGAATGTGTTTGACTTTCATTTGATTCAATTAGCTTTGTAGAATGCATTAGACTTTCATTTGATTCAATTAGCTTTGATTGAATGTGTTTGACTTTCATTTTATTCAATTAGCTTTGTTGAATGCATTTGACTTTCATTTGATTCAAAATGCTTTGTTTGAATGTGTTTGACTTTTATTTGATTCTATTAGCTTTGTAGAATGTATTAGAATTTCATTTGATTCAATTAGCTTTGTTTGAATACGTTTGACTTTCATTTCATTTAATTAGCTTTGTAGAATCCATTTGACTTTCATTTGATAGCTTTGTTGAATGCATTTGACCTTCATTTGATTCAAAAAGCTTTGTTTGAATGAATTTGACTTTTATTTTTCATTTCGCTTTGTAATGCATTTGACTTTCATTTGATCTAATTAGCTTTGATGAATGCATTTGACTTTCATTTGATTCAAAAAGCTTTGTTTGAATGTGTTTGACTTTCATTTGATTCAATTAGATGCTTTGTTTGGCTTTGTTTGAGCTTTGTGAATGCATTTGACTTTTTGATTCAAAATTTGATGTGTTTGACTTTTATTTGATCAATTAGCTTTGTTTGAATGTGTTTTACTTTCATTTGATTTAATTAGCTTTGTAGAATGCATTTGACTTTCATTTGATTCAATTAGCTTTGATGAATGCAT
Source organism: Chenopodium quinoa (assembly GCF_001683475.1). Lineage (NCBI taxonomy): Eukaryota > Viridiplantae > Streptophyta > Magnoliopsida > Caryophyllales > Amaranthaceae > Chenopodium > Chenopodium quinoa. The sequence goes on from NW_018744870.1 coordinate 35,152, forward strand.
TTGACTTTCATTTGATTCAAAAAGTTTGTTTGAATGTGTTTGACTTATTTGATTCAATTAGCTTTGTAGAAAGCATTAGACTTTCATTTGATTCAATTAGCTTAGTTTGAATTTGACTTTCATTTGATTCAATTAGCTTTGTGGAATGCATTTGACTTTCATATGATTCAAAAAGCTTTGTTTGAATGTGTTTGACTTTTTATTTGAATCAATTAGCTTTGTTTGAATGTGTTTTACTTTCATTTGATTTAATTAGCTTTGTAGAATGCATTTGACTTTCATTTGATTCAATTAGCTTTGATGAATGCATTTGACTTTCATTTGATTCAAAAAGTTTGTTTGAATGTGTTTGACTTTATTTGATTCAATTAGCTTTGTAGAAAGCATTAGACTTTCATTTGATTGAATTAGCTTAGTTTGAATTTGTTTGACTTTCATTTGATTCAATTAGCTTTGTGGAATGCATTTGACTTTCATATGATTCAAAAAGCTTTGTTTGAATGTGTTTGACTTTCATTTGAATCAATTAGCTTTGTTTGAATGTGTTTTACTTTCATTTGATTTAATTAGCTTTGTTAAATGCATTTGACTTTCATTTGAACTAATTAGCTTTGATGAATGCATTTGACTTTCATTTGATTCAAAAGCTTTGTTTGAATGTGTTTGACTTTCATTTGATTCAATTAGCTTTGTAGAATGCATTAGACTTTCATTTGATTCAATTAGCTTTGATTGAATGTGTTTGACTTTCATTTTATTCAATTAGCTTTGTTGAATGCATTTGACTTTCATTTGATTCAAAATGCTTTGTTTGAATGTGTTTGACTTTTATTTGATTCTATTAGCTTTGTAGAATGTATTAGAATTTCATTTGATTCAAAAAGCTTTGTTTGAATGAATTTGACTTTTATTTTATTCATTTCGCTTTGTAGAATGCATTTGACTTTCATTTGATTCAATTAGATTTGTGGAATGCATTTGACTTTCATATGATTAAAAAGCTATGTTTGAATGTGTTTGACTTTCATTTGAATCAATTAGCTTTGTTTGAATGTGTTTTACTTTCATTTGATTTAATTAGCTTTGTAGAATGCATTTGACTTTCATTTGATTCAATTAGCTTTGATGAATGCATTTGACTTTCATTTGATTCAAAAAGGTTTGTTTGAATGTGTTTGACTTTATTTGATTCAATTAGCTTTGTAGAAAGCATTAGACTTTCATTTGATTCAATTAGCTTAGTTTGAATTTGTTTGACTTTCATTTGATTCAATTAGCTTTGTGGAATGCATTTGACTTTCATATGATTCAAAAAGCTTTGTTTGAATGTGTTTGACTTTCATTTGAATCAATTAGCTTTGTTTGAATGTTTTTACTTTCATTTGATTTAATTAGCTTTGTTAAATGCATTTGACTTTCATTTGATCTAATTTAGCTTTGATGAATGCATTTGACTTTCATTTGATTCAAAAGCTTTGTTTGAATGTGTTTGACTTTCATTTGATTCAATTAGCTTTGTAGAATGCATTAGACTTTCATTTGATTCAATTAGCTTTGATTGAATGTGTTTGACTTTCATTTTATTCAATTAGCTTTGTTGAATGCATTTGACTTTCATTTGATTCAAAATGCTTTGTTTGAATGTGTTTGACTTTTATTTGATTCTATTAGCTTTGTAGAATGTATTAGAATTTCATTTGATTCAATTAGCTTTGTTTGAATACGTTTGACTTTCATTTCATTTAATTAGCTTTGTAGAATCCATTTGACTTTCATTTGATAGCTTTGTTGAATGCATTTGACCTTCATTTGATTCAAAAAGCTTTGTTTGAATGAATTTGACTTTTATTTTATTCATTTCGCTTTGTAGAATGCATTTGACTTTCATTTGAGCGCATTTCATTTGATTCAGCTTTGTTTGAATGTGTTTGACTTTCATTTGATTCTTTGATTCCTGTTGTTGTAGCTTTGTGAATGCATTTGACTTTCATATGATTCAAAAGCTTTGTTTGAATGTGTTTGACTTTTATTTGAATCAATTAGCTTTGTTTGAATGTGTTTTACTTTCATTTGATTTAATTAGCTTTGTAGAATGCATTTGACTTTCATTTGATTCAATTAGCTTTGATGAATGCATTTGACTTTCATTTGATTCAAAAAGGTTTGTTTGAATGTGTTTGTATTTGATTCAATTAGCTTTGTAGAAAGCATTAGACTTTCATTTGATTCAATTAGCTTAGTTTGAATTTGTTTGACTTTCATTTGATTCAATTAGCTTTGTGGAATGCATTTGACTTTCATATGATTCAAAAAGCTTTGTTTGAATGTGTTTGACTTTTATTTGAATCAATTAGCTTTGTTTGAATGTGTTTTACTTTCATTTGATTTAATTAGCTTTGTAGAATGCATTTGACTTTCATTTGATTCAATTAGCTTTGATGAATGCATTTGACTTTCATTTGATTCAAAAGTTTGTTTGAATGTGTTTGACTTTTTTGATTCAATTAGCTTTGTAGAAAGCATTAGACTTTCATTTGATTAATTAGCTTAGTTTGAATTTGTTTGACTTTCATTTGATTCAATTAGCTTTGTGGAATGCATTTGACTTTCATATGATTCAAAAAGCTTTGTTTGAATGTGTTTGACTTTCATTTGAATCAATTAGCTTTTTTGAATGTGTTTTACTTTCATTTGATTTAATTAGCTTTGTTAAATGCATTTGACTTTCATTTGAACTAATTAGCTTTGATGAATGCATTTGACTTTCATTTGATTCAAAAGCTTTGTTTGAATGTGTTTGACTTTCATTTGATTCAATTAGCTTTGTAGAATGCATTAGACTTTCATTTGATTCAATTAGCTTTGATTGAATGTGTTTGACTTTCATTTTATTCAATTAGCTTTGTTGAATGCATTTGACTTTCATTTGATTCAAAATGCTTTGTTTGAATGTGTTTGACTTTTATTTGATTCTATTAGCTTTGTAGAATGTATTAGAATTCATTTGATTCAAAAAGCTTTGTTTGAATGAATTTGACTTTTATTTTATTCATTTCGCTTTGTAGAATGCATTTGACTTTCATTTGATTCAATTAGATTTGTGGAATGCATTTGACTTTCATATGATTAAAAAGCTATGTTTGAATGTGTTTGACTTTCATTTGAATCAATTAGCTTTGTTTGAATGTGTTTTACTTTCATTTGATTTAATTAGCTTTGTAGAATGCATTTGACTTTCATTTGATTCAATTAGCTTTGATGAATGCATTTGACTTTCATTTGATTCAAAAAGGTTTGTTTGAATGTGTTTGACTTTATTTGATTCAATTAGCTTTGTAGAAAGCATTAGACTTTCATTTGATTCAATTAGCTTAGTTTGAATTTGTTTGACTTTCATTTGATTCAATTAGCTTTGTGGAATGCATTTGACTTTCATATGATTCAAAAAGCTTTGTTTGAATGTGTTTGACTTTCATTTGAATCAATTAGCTTTGTTTGAATGTGTTTTACTTTCATTTGATTTAATTAGCTTTGTTAAATGCATTTGACTTTCATTTGATCTAATTAGCTTTGATGAATGCATTTGACTTTCATTTGATTCAAAAGCTTTGTTTGAATGTGTTTGACTTTCATTTGATTCAATTAGCTTTGTAGAATGCATTAGACTTTCATTTGATTCAATTAGCTTTGATTGAATGTGTTTGACTTTCATTTATTCAATTAGCTTTGTTGAATGCATTTGACTTTCATTTGATTCAAAATGCTTTGTTTGAATGTGTTTGACTTTTATTTGATTCTATTAGCTTTGTAGAATGTATTAGAATTTCATTTGATTCAATTAGCTTTGTTTGAATACGTTTGATTTCATTTCATTTAATTAGCTTTGTAGAATCCATTTGACTTTCATTTGATAGCTTTGTTGAATGCATTTGACCTTCATTTGATTCAAAA